>NC_056732.1:322373515-322426015 GCF_019279795.1 Protopterus annectens | reverse complement strand
AGAAATATAAATGTACATGTCATATTTTTTAAATTGTAAAGATGTTTAACCGTGAGTGCGCTTGCTTAGGCGTGCCCGTAGCGCAGCTACAGTTAGCAGTCAGTGGGAAAGCATATAAGAACTACATATGCAAAATAAGCCAGGAAGCAATAGTGAAGCGGTAGAGATGCGGCTGCAAAGCAGGCATTCATGGTTCGAGCCCCACAACACAATTTTTTTTCAAAATAAGCAGGAAACAAGTCCCTGACACATATATGTACACATAAAACCAGAATATATGTAAAATGCAATGTAATAGCCTATTTATATTGAATAAATGTGAGCTAAGAAATGAATATAAACTGCCAGATATGCCCATAGCTGAGCTACAGTTCAACAGAGTGAGGTTATGTGCCCGTAGATAAGCATAGGTTTAACTGGTGCAAAATGAGTGCCTGTAGCCGAGCAGCGGTTTACCACGCTAAATTTATGTGCCCCTAATTGCGCTAAGCGGCATATGCGTGCCAATAGCCAAATCAGTGTTAAACCGGCTTACCCGTTTATACGAGCTGCGCGCCGCAAACGAGCTAACCGACGGGCAACGGTGAGCAAGCCGTATCCAAAATGCCTTTACACAGACACACCCCTCAACATGTCTAGACAGTCCTGAAAATAAAAGCAGTGGCCAGGTTCGAACCCAGGATACTATACACCATAGTCAAGGTACAGAACCACTAAGCCATGACAGCAGTTCATAAAAATGCAATATCAGCTCATATATAGGAATGAATACAAACCACAGCATGACAATGCAGGTTTACTGAAGTTGATACAATTCCAAACTGGCCAATCACAGATATGTGCGGAAAACAGACTATATAAGCCCCATAGGCGGGAATACACAGCATAAACGATTGTAGAACAGACCTGCAGTTAGAATGTCAGGTGTAGGTGAGGGTAGTCTTCCGAGCAGAGGTGGGGTGTTGAGGAGTCCAGGTACATGGCCTGGCTCCTAGTCCATAACCATGAGGCCCAACTCATGCAGGGCCAGGTCCTTTGGGGAGGCGTAAGGCTGAGGCGTGGGACGAGTTGGCTCATGAACTCACCAGTGCCACAGGTATTACTAGGACAGGTGAGCAGGTCCGTCAGCACCATGCGGACCTGAAGAGGCGTAAGCAGCTCCAACTGAACCGTTGGATCCAGGTGGGCCGCCAATGACCCAACGCCCCACCACTGAGTAAGTATAAATTAATTATGTTTGTAGAAAGTTAAACTACCTGAAATCATGGAGATGTGTATTCCAATATTACTTCATTTATATTACAGCTGCAGGTGTCCGTTCTGCGAACCGCAGAGCCTATGCTGATAGGCTGGTGCGGTTGCGCCACCAGGCAGGTCAGTAATCCACAACTAGTAACTGTAAAGATGTATAAATGTATGACAGTTAGCATAAGAGTGCAGTGTAGCCAGGAAGGAATTAAATCTGCAACTCACAGAGTGTGAAAGTTTATGCAAGTATTGCCTGATTACAACAGTTCCCAGCCTGTAAGATGAAACTAATCATGAGACTGTCCAACACATATTTGTAAATAAAACTGCCCTGCCTGTAAGAAAATAGTACACAAACAGCAGCAGCAGGTAAATTATAGCTGCAAAAGAGGATGAATCCACCTGTGTGAGATGAATACATGTGGAAATTCTGAAACATGACAGAAGTGAGAGTGCTGGAAATAGCTGCAATAATTTCTGTTAAAACATGTCAATAAAGCCTAGAAGTACCAGTCTGAATAGTAAAATGAAAGCAAGTGAGAGAGTGTGAGAAAGTGTCAGGAATACAGCACTACAGTAGTAATAACCCCTGAATAAAGTATACTGCAGTCAGGACATAATTAAATGCATGTGAGACCCAAAACCAAACAGAAACATCTGTTCAAAGTGTTGCTGCATGTGGAATGTGTACACCAAAATCTGGATATGCTGCTCCCAGTCTGAAATATGCAGATAGGATGACTGTCTGATATCCCAAACATCCACACCTGTCTACAGTTATAGAAAGAACAGTTAACAGGAGATGTATCTGCACAAATTTCGATATGACTTGTGTATGAACAGCAATAAAATGTAGACTTATGTTGCAGTAACAGTCCCATCTGCAAGGTTAAGTAGTTAACATATAGGACACTGTAGTCAGAACAGTAGTGTGTATATAACTGTAGCTATTATAAATGTACAGCATATGTGGTTTTATTCGAAGGTGTTAATAATATGTCTGATTTACCCCACCCTCTAACCATCTATAACCCATTCCACGGAAAATGGTATGTGCAATCACAATTACCACCCCTGGACATCTGTCCTGTTGGGTCATATATATTTGCATGTCTGTTGATGCATCCGCCCTGTTCATACATCCACACCTGATGGCCTGTTGCCATCAACCAACCCTGCATGTTGTTGGACTGTGTATTACTGTTGAAATTATGCATGTGCTATGCACGCTGTTCAATGGTGTGAATAACTGGGTGTGTGGTTAATGGGAATACTAATGCATGCTGTTAAAACTAACTGTGAATGGTTTTATATGTCACTAACCCAAACTGTCATGACATAATGCAAAACATAGAACGACAGGGAAGGCGAGTTCCGGCGGACCCACCTCTCCCACCTCAGCTGGCGAGTGCACCTGGCACTAGTGCCGAGTCCGGACCCTCCTCCGGTGGCCCTGTGCCACCTGCGGGTGGAAGCGCTGCAGGGGACGGGGCTCGCCCCCCTCTGCAAGTGTGGCCGGAGGAGATCCACCACTCACCCTTCGTAGCGCCCGGACTGTGGTGCGTAGGGAGATTCGGGACTCTGTCCTCGAGCCCCACGCCAGCTCGAGGCACGGTGGCGCAACTAACGGGCTTGCCCGTTGCCCCGCCTACACAGCCCCCAGCACAGCCCCGTCCTGGGCAGTGAAGGAACAGTGGCAGCTGCCTATGGGTGGGGATATCAATTCCACTGTTGCCATCTGTGGGCTCATGGGCTCTGGACATCCCAACCTCCGTCCCCGTCATTTGTGTAACCCCCCCACATGTGTCATACACCGCCCCTGTATGCGTCTTGTTTGTCTTGTCTGTTAACCTACCCAACCTACCTCCCCAGCTGTACCGACTACCTTCACCTGACATACCACTCTCACCTGAAAAAAAAAAAAAAAAAAGGGCACTCTGTACCCACAAAAAAATTACGCCCCATACATAGCTGCCCATTCCGCACACATGTGTACTGGATATGGAACCCATCAATTCCAATTGGCTGTACAACAGGTATTATTGTTGTCCTGACACCTCTCTCAGGGGTGGAAGGTTTCAAATGTCACACCAAATTACATACATATGCACAGCTGTTGCTGCTGAAGAAATGGGCAGCTATGGGCCTTACCTACATCCCTCCTGCACATACCAAGCTTGTTTCCCTACTGTCTTACCCTCTTTGTGACCCCTTTTTCACCACTTTCCTGTCTCCCCGTTTTCTTTTCTTTCAAAGAAAATAGCTGGTGTGCAAGAGTAAGCACGTTTAAGCGGTTGTAAGCGGGTGTGCGCCAGTCTGCTGAGCTAACCGCCAGTGCGCATGCGTGAGCTCCACGCAAACCAGCGCTAACCCGGTTACAACTGCTTAAAAGTGCCTTAGTCACTTTGATTGACAGGTCCTGTACTCAGTTCAAAAGAAAAATAAAATCCCACTGTGAGTCCCGAACCCCGACCTTGGCAACTATAGTCTGCATGACTTACCACTAAGCCATGACTCTTATATAGAAACACTGTGCTAAAGTAAATATATCATTTAACAGTAGGAATGAATGTAAAGGGAATATAGATGTGTAGTACACAAAGCATGACATTTAGAATCACAAACAAAACTGGTGGATTTCCATAATAGTAGTGTGTGAACAGAAACAGCCATGCTAGTTGGAAGCTAGTAGGTAGTAATGTCACCATAGCACCTTGCAAGACACACACATACTCACAGCAGGATAAGCACTGCCCATACCCCACAACCCCTTACAGGAACACATCCGGACCAAGTAATAAAATATGTGGAGCAAAGGCCCAAAACCAGGGACACATTACAAATGAAGTTACAACAAATGCAGACAGTTCAGAAAGTAACAGGGTCTACACCTTGTGGGATGTTTGGAAGGGTATGCAGTCTGGAACTTGAATGTTTGTCACCATATCCTGACTTGAGCCCAGAATGACCTGCCAGATAAAGGTGTGCATGAGATAATGACCAAATTATGAGGCAGACATGTGGACAGCCTGCAAATATCTGTACACATGACGGGTCCAACACCACCATATTTGAATAGTTAAGACCCTAGACATAGCAACAGTGAATGTCGTACAGGGATGCCCACAGACCCCATGTGAAATGTACAAACAGTAGGCAGAAAGGTGTAACACATGCAATGGCAACTATGGGGTCCAGAAAGTATTCACCACTGCATGGCAGAAAAGGTGTAGTAATACCTATGCTCATGCTAACCCACAGTCACAACTGCAGCATACCAGACATATTAATGGGTGCACCCCACTGATATGTACCATTCCATGAGGCACATAACTGGTGAACCTGAAAGCCTCTGGGGCCTGCTCAGCAGCATACCCACATATGCTAATAGATGTCAAGGCCCACACCATGGCCAGACCACACTGCATGCTGTAACACCCTAGCAGATATAGCAAGCATTCCAGGGTGTGAATGTACATGGGAAATAGGAAAGCTACAGCAGCACACAACAGTCAAGACACCTAGCAGGCACACCAGTACTGACAGTGAAGGGCAACTATCAAAGACGTAGCAACAGAGTGCAAGCAAAGGTGAAAGGAAAGCACACACACACATGCACACATCAACAATAGTAGTAGTTGTTAGTGTACATACACAGTCAGTACAGGAAACTGGAGAAATGAATGGAGGAATGTTAACCCACAACCCACCGGGTAAAATTAGAGATACCAACCTTTACACTCACAGAATGTTGTCCACAGCATAACAGCATGGTCCCTGCCATTAACATCTGAAAGGGCTACGCCTATTTCACACACCCTTTTATAGCACAGTTCTGAAATCACAGTGAGAACTGCAATCAGTACACAACAGGCTGCATGCAATTAGCAAATGCTGGCTAACAATTGGTGCAGAGGCCATCACATGGGCATATGCAGATACCTACAAAAGTATGCTGTATTCCATGTCCACGCATGCAATAATTACATTGCACCTGGAGAGAGACAGAGAGACAGAGAGACAGAGAGAGAGAGAGAGAGAGAGAGAGAGAGGGAGAATCACACCCAGAACTATACTGCAACTAAGCAGACAGACAGCAATCCCCAGCAACAGCTACCTGGAAGCTGCAACAGTGAATCGGAGCAGCAGGACAGAGAGACAGACATTCGCAGACACAGCTGTGACAAACACAGGTACTGTAAAGTAATACTATCAAGGTGTACATACTGTGAACCCTCCATATGTGTTATTGGGCTGTATCCATATGTATATGAAGATGTGTAATGGGCAGGGGATATACAGCACCTATCAGTGAAGGCTGTACATACAGTTGTATGTGTGAGCATCTATGTGCACATATATATGTCGTCTGATTGTAGGTTGTACTGCCATCTACTAATTACATTACAGAGCTATGTATGCTTAGCAGTATGTTAGTGTGTGTATACAGTAAGGTAGACATATATGCTGACATAACTGTCCATCATATGGCTATGTAGTCATGTCAACATATGTATGTGTAGATATCTTATATGTATATATATACATATGATATCCATATATGTATACATACATAGAGAGAGAGAGATGTAGGACCACATAGACAGATGCTGATAGAATATTGTAGCGACATATCTATGTAATGCACACATGCAGATATAGAAATATGTAGATACATATACATAGACAGACTGATCTGACCACCTACAGGTATGATTGTATATGCTGACCTGCAACACAGCCTGCCCCCTGTCACCCACACCCCTCTGTGCCCCCCACATCTACAGCAGAATATGTACATCAATATATATATATGTGCAAATGTATACACACATATGTACATGTATATAGGAATAGACATATAGACATATCTTAATACATAGATATATGTATAGAGAGAGAGTGAGAGAGATGTATACAGAGCTGGAGTGAGGCACATGTGTACAGATGTATTGCAACTGGTGCCTGGTGACAAAGGCACGGAGTGAACACCAGTGTCACATCCGAGTATCATACCACAGTCCAGATCACCTACACAGGTAACCACCATATAAATGAGTGTCCGCCCACCACTGCATGTGTCAGGGGTGGTCAGGGTCAGACATGTGTACAATAGTGGCCCCAATGATAGTCACAGTGGCACACTATCCCTGGAACAGCTGCACATGGTATGTGTCCGCACATGGTCAGTCAGGCATGGACATGTAGGTCGGTGTACCCCCACAGCACGTAATGTATGCCATGGTATGGACCTCACACGACAGCAACAGATATGTAGAAGGACACAGTGACATGTACAACATGGTGACAATGCACCCAAACACAGTACCATTGCACAGTGACTGTCAACACCATAGAGTACACATATGCCCACGTACAGGTTACCACCCCAGATGCACATATGGAGGTCACACCCATGACAGATGTCCAACAGGCATTGTACCACCGCCACCATCCACAACCTACCTGTCTGCTGTGTGTCCTGTGCCACTGCAATTTAGTGCACATGTGTAGTGCAGATTCAGACTCACAGACAGGACACACCCTGCAACAAACCACACAGTGTTACGATGCGAGACTCCCCATGTGTACATGTCACACATACCCCTGCTGCATGTCACTCAGATAGGTAATATGCCATATGTGTCACCCTGTGTAACTGTGTGGACGGCAGCAGGTACCATCACACCACATGTGTCACAATTGTCAGGTTAGCAGAACAGCACGCTGCTGTAGACACGGGGCATTAGCATATTGCACAGTATTGTATTACAATGTCATGTATTGTGTTGTATTGTATTGGTATGGTGAGGTGCCTCCTGCATGGAGTGGAACCACTGGTGCTGTGCTCCAGTGTACAGGTACATACCCTGTAGTCCAGGTAGTGTAACATAGCACCTCTATATGTGTGTTTAGCGCCTGTCAGAGGGTATGTAGCATGCAACTGGGGATACCAGCAGGTCCCGGCCCATGTCGTGTAGTCTGCTCACCTGTGGGTGTCTCTCACCTGGATAACTGTGATGACCTTGAGGTTAGGGTCAGCAGGGATACCCATGCCTTAATACAGGGGGAGGGTGGGGTGACACCTGCACTGACCCTGTCCGCCACAATGTAGTCTAGCTGTGGTGTAGGTGAAATATGTGTAGTGTACTACCCATGGGCATAGAGGATGGTTCCTGACCAGGTCGCTAAATAGGTCAGGTAGGCCTCCTGGTCATCTGCAGTATCACGCTTGATGTCCCACTCAACATTGCCCATGTGGTCAGTGTGATGGGAAATAGATCCTTACCAGTGCTGCTCAGACATACCCTCCCTTCAGAGACTGATGCTCTGTCTCGTAGTAGCTTACATCAAGTGTGATACAATCAGTATATGGCTGGGGTCGCCCGGACAGGATGCTGTCCCTTTGTGGACAGTGTCCTGGACATATATGGGAATGCATGAGCCATGCGGTCTTGGAGATGTCTGTAGAAAGCAATTGTGTAGGGGTCAGCATTGTGTGATGTCTCTGACACTGGCCCAGTGGGCTGTAAGGATACCATATCAGTGTTACAAAGTGTAACGTCTGTATCTGTAATGTTGTGCACTGTAGCCATCTGTGCTGGTGGTGGAGGTGGGATATGTATATCCAGGGCAAGCAGGGTGTTGTCAGCCCACAGTAGTCGCCGATGTCGCCATACAGTACCTAGACACAAACACACAGAGTGAGGAGGTGCACCTCACCTGAATTGGTGTTCTGACTGCTGGTGTCCAGTAGTATGTCGTACGTAGCCTGGCAGGTACTGTACAGCAGTTGCTGGCCGAGCACTGATACCTGGCCATCTACATGTGTATCCACCAATAGACAGACAGCTGCCACATATGTGTGATATGTGTTATTATGACAGTCAAGTAGCATGTGTATTATGTGTGCCAAGGTCTGCCAACATAGATTGCTGATACCATGTTATCTTTATTCCCAGGTACATGGCCCACCCGAGACATGCAACCTACTCCGTGGCTGAGGATGAGGAGATACACCAGAGCCTGGTGCGGGACTATGCAACACTCTTTTCCCGCACCAGCCAGAATCAGCAGGTGAGGGCTGCACTGTGGCAGGACCTTGTCCGGCGGGTAAATGATATAGGCATGCATAATAGGACATATGAGCAGGTACGACATCACTGCAGTGATTTGATTAGACATGTCCGTCAGTGCATCAGATATCCACAGGCAACAGGTCGCCACAGGTGGTGGGGTGGCTACACATCCCCCACTCACCAGACTGGAGGGACTGCTCCTGAGTGTAGTGGCTCCAGTCCACCTGCAACAACAACAGCAGCAGACATGCGTCATGATGGAGGCTGGAGCCGCACAGCAGCAGGACACTGAACGTGCAGGTAATATGTCACATGTGTAGTTGACTGTTGTGTACACTGGTAGTTAATGCATGTGTGGTGTGTCCTTTGTTTGTAGCTGCAACCATAGTATATAATGTGCAAGTGTGATATCCGCAATATTAGCTGCAGACCTTTGAAAGGCGACTGTGGTACACCTGACCTGTATCATACTCAGTAATATTGGCACAGTTGTGCCCACTAACATTAGTTTCCTGTCTGCAGGACCCTCCGGTATCACTGCATTGCAGCCTATCCATGCTGGTGAGTGTCTATTTACTTTACCTGTTAAGATGTTGGTAGTAATAGTACCTTTTGGCACACTTAGTGGTGCCCCTTGTATGCATGTAGGTGTGTCTGTGTCTGTGTGTCAATATCACGCATACTGAGTACTGTTCAATTTTGTGAAACTGTGTGCACGTGTGCAAGTGTGCAAGTGTGCAAGTGTGCATGTGTGCATGTGTGCATGTGTGCATGTGTGCATGTGTGCATGTGTGCATGTGTGCATGTGTGCATGTGTGCATGTGTGCATGTGTGCATGTGTGCACCTGTGCATGTGTGCACCTGTGCATGTGTGCATGTGTGCATGTGTGCATGTGTGCATCGCTGGCAGTGTGAAGACATTGTAAACTGTGTTTCCTGTTTACTTCCCACAGGTTCTGTTGCTGCTCTGGTGTTATCTAGCAGGGAAACTGAGTCAGGTGCCGTGGGTACTGCTACTGATGACATTGGTGTAGTGGCACAGGACGGTATGCCAGGGTCCGCCATTGGTCAGCCAATTGACAGTACACAGCTGTCAACACCATCCATGCGCACAGTTATCCTGCCAATACACCCTTGTCACCACTGTCCCTAGGTGATGGACAGCATACAGTGGGCATCGACCAGGGTAGTGTGGTACCTGCGGCACATGCTTCCCCACACAGCAGCCATGGGCATGGCCCAGACATGGTACCACACAGACAGTTGTCCAGGGGTTCTCGTGGGAGCATCCATGGGCGTACTGCCCCTGGCAGACGTGCCCACAGAGGACTTACAACCTCAGCTATGTTCCGGACTGTCATGCAGGCACAGTCACGTATGGAACGGTACACCAGACAGGGTCTGAGGGAGCTGACAGCATGTCGCACAGCCATGACCGACGGTATGCGTGACATTGCGGCCGCCATCCGTGATTTCACCGACGTCATAGACAGACGTTGTGGGGACATATTACACCGTCTCCACAACTACATGTCCATGAGCCAGGGTGATGGTGGGCGGTTGCGTCGTCGACGTGGCCGTATGCCAGCAACAGCAGCAGCTGGCAGTCGGCATGGACGACAACAGGGCCGCGGCCGCCCCCGTAGTGCCAGCAGCAGCCCCAGCAATGCTGGGTCTGTGCTGTCATCAGACCGCCCCAGGAGACCACGTGCACGTGGCTCTGGCCAGGGCCGACAGGGCTCTGTGTCCAGTCAGCGAACACCTGCTTCTGATGACAGTACCCAGTCTGGGTTGGTACCGGATATGGTCCGTAGCACCCCTGCAAGGCACAGGTACCGTGTCCATGCCCAGAGACACTGATCTGTATGGCCTGGCAGGTACAGTCTGTGGCTGTCCACAAACACCAGTATATGGCAGCCATGAGGTGGAACTGTGTGCATCCATACACACATGCAAAATAACAACACCTAGGGCTACCGCATACACGCACACACTGCATCAACACTGCCCCACCTTCTACTGCTGTCCCTCACCAACACACATACACATACATGTCAATTGGTGGTATGGGTGGCTGACCCAGGCATACCAAGTTCACACCCTGTGCATATGATGAAACTGTGCCACCTCCTGCAGTCTGTAACAACTGTGCAGGTACAGGTTAACATGTTACTGATGCACAGGGTGACCACATAGATGTGTAATAATAGTATCATGTTTTGAACAGTACTGTGTGCTGATTTAATTGTGGGTATATCACAGCATGCCTGATGCAGTATTTGTGTGATTGTCATGTCCTGTTGTCTACACCCATGGTAAGTACCATAGTGTATCATCTGCACATGTTGGCATACTAGTGGTAATGATGTCAACAGCAGCCTACATACATAGGTAGCACAGGGGATGGGTAATGAATGTAGTAATACACAATGATGGACATGTAAATTGCAAGTGGCATGTTGGCCACACTAGACTCTGCAATGCAGATGTGTGAGGATGGTGATATGTGTGCATAACTACACAAGTGGTACAGGACACATAGGTGCACACTAGCACTGCATGCACACACCTCCTACCATGCTAGACAGCCCCAACACACATAACGAACTGTCACGGGAGGGAGAGTCCCCATACATGTCAGGGATACTGTGGTGGCAAGCCAGGGAGCATACATCCTACTAAGTATGGCACCACTGTGAGAAGGATCGGTGTCTGTTATTTGACATGTGTATTACTGCAGGTATGGTCACATGGGTTTATATCCAGTTATTGTACATCCTGACAGTACATGCATGTTCCGTACACTTGTGTGCACTGAGACTGGACCCTGGCCATCTGACCAGTGTTTTTCCATGTACATGTGCATAGCGCCTGCATATGTGCAGTGTTACCTTATGGAACTGGTACAGCTTGTTTGTTGTACAATGGACTACATGGAGCACTGTTCACTGTACCTTTGTTTGCATGCATGTTTGCTTGCAATTACCCTGGAATACCGATCACACCTGCAATGCATAGTTATAGGGCTTCTGTGGACTCCTAGTGCCATCTGTGTAGCCTACTGTATGTATGGCCGTGTCCCACTTGAGAGGTTGCCACTGTTTGACCTGTTCACATGTACATTGACTGTGACACAGTGCATATGACCTGCCTGACATGTGTCCACGTGAGCAGTCATATATGCTACTGCTAAGTAGTCACAGGCACTACACCTTCACACATCCATCTCCTGTTGAACTACCTGCTTTGCTAGGGACAGCCTGCACCTGTCACCCCTGGCCTATCGGATATTGGCAAAGCCTCTTGCTACCCCATAGTGCCTATGTTAGGCAGGGCTCACATGACAAACCCACCTTCATAGGTATCACAAGGGATAAGACACTAAGAGCAATGCTACACAACGCCAGATGTCTAATCCTCCAGATGCATGCACCCAAAACACTCCTTTGCAGGGAAACATCGATATGTGTGCAGTAACAGATGCCTGGTTCAGGGCTACTGGGAGCACACCAGCACTACCGGGTGTAACCCGGTTGATTCCTTTGCTACAGTCACCAAGGCCATTGCCGAGGGAAGGTGGTTCACACAGCCTACCTGGGCCTTGCAAACGCCTTCAACAATACCCCACTTGGGCATTCTAGGCAAGCTCACCAGCCTGAATATGAGCCCCTATGTCACTAGATGGATTGCACAGTGGCTCAAGAACAGAACCCACATGGTTAGCATTGCTGGAGCCATGCCAGACCCCATAACAGTTCCAGGATGTGTCCCAGAAGGCTCAGTCCTGGGACCCTCTTGTTAGGTACATATTTATTGGAGGTACAGGCCAACACGGATGAACTGTGGCTGTCCAAATATGCAGATGACTGCAAACTGGACACCATAATCGACTACCCAGCTGAGACAGGCATCTTCCAAAGGGGCATCATAGCAACAGACAACTTGTGCCAGGGCCATGGCCGTCTGCTGAACAGTGTGTAGAAGGGGAATGTGCATCCTGTAGTCTGTTCACCTAGTTACCAAAAGGGACATTGTCCCCACACACACTAACCCCCCTCAGCCAGAAACACACACTTGCCAATTGCAGGATTCAAACCCCTATCTGACTGTTATGACACGTGAGACAGGCACATTAGCTGAGCACGCTATTTGCATTACTGGGGGTTTTCTCTTCCCCTGCTATATGTATAGAGTGCTGACATCATCAGTATTTAGAAAAGGGTATGGGCATCCTGTAGTGTCCTATCCTATTTGCCAAAAGGGACATGTCCTTTGCACACTAACCTCTCTCAGATAGGCACATACATTTGCCATTCACAGGAATCAAACCCCTACCTAGTTATGTTATGACACTTGAGACGGACGCATTAGCAGAGCGCGCTATTCGCATTACTGGGAGTTTTCCTTTCTCATGCTCTACTTATAGGGTGCTGACATCAGCAGTGTTTAGCAAAGGGGAAGAGCATCCTGTAGTCTGTTCACCCAGTTTCCAAAAGGGACTTTTCCCTTACACACTAACCCCCCCACACAAACACACACACTTGCCATTCACAGGAATCAAACCCCTACCTAGTTATGTTATGACACTTGAGACGGACGCATTAGCAGAGCGCTATTCGCATTACTGGGAGTTTTCCTTTCTCATGCTCTACTTATAGGGTGCTGACATCAGCAGTGTGTAGCAAAGGGGAGGGGCATCCTGTAGTCTGTTCACCCAGTTTCCAAAAGGGACTCTTCCCTCACACAAACACACACCCTTGCCATTCACAGGAATCAAACCCCTACCTAGTTATGTTATGACACTTGAGACGGACGATTAGCAGAGCGCTATTCGCATTACTGGGAGTTTTCCTTTCTCATGCTCTACTTATAGGGTGCTGACATCAGCAGTGTGTAGCAAAGGGATGGGACATCCTGTAGTCTGTTCACCCAGTTTCCAAAAGGGACTTTTCCCTCACACAAACACACACACTTGCCATTCACAGGAATCAATCCCCTATCTAGTTATGTTACGACACTTGAGACGGACGCATTAGCAGAGCGCGCTATTCGCATTACTGGGAGTTTTTCTTTCTCATGCTCTACTTATAGGGTGCTGACATCAGCAGTGTTTAGCAAAGGGGAGGGGCATCCTGTAGTCTGTTCACCCAGTTTCCAAAAGGGACTTTTCCCTTACACACTAACCCCCCTCACACAAACACACACACTTGCCATTCACAGGAATCAAACCCCTACCTAGTTATGTTATGACACTTGAGACGGACGCATTAGCAGAGCGCTATTCGCATTACTGGGAGTTTTCCTTTCTCATGCTCTACTTATAGGGTGCTGACATCAGCAGTGTGTAGCAAAGGGGAGGGGCATCCTGTAGTCTGTTCACCCAGTTTCCAAAAGGGACTTTTCCCTCACACACTAACCCCCCCACACAAACACACACACTTGCCATTCACAGGAATCAAACCCTACTTAGTTATGTTATGACACTTGAGACGGACGCATTAGCAGAGTGCGCTATTCGCATTACTGGGAGTTTTCCTTTCTCATGCTCTACTTATAGGGTGCTGACATCAGCAGTGTTTAGCAAAGGAGAGGGCATCCTGTAGTCTGTTCACCCAGTTTCCAAAAGGGACTTTTCCCTCACATACTAACCCCCCTCACACAAACACACACACTTGCCATTCACTGGAATCAAACCCCTACCTAGTTATGTTATGACACTTGAGATGGACGCATTAGCAGAGCGCGCTATTCGCATTACTGGGAGTTTTACTTTCTCATGCTCTACTTATAGGGTGCTGACATCAGCAGTGTGTAGCAAAGGGGAGGGGCATCCTGTAGTCTGTTCACCCAGTTTCCAAAAGGGACTTTTTCCTCACACACTAACCCCCCTCACTTGCCATTCACAGGAATCAAACCCCTCCCTAGTTATGTTATGACACTTGAGACGGACGCATTAGCAGAGCGCGCTATTCGCATTACTGGGAGTTTTCCTTTCTCATGCTCTACTTATAGGGTGCTGACATCAGCAGTGTTTAGCAAAGGGGAGGGGCATCCTGTAGTCTGTTCACCCAGTTTCCAAAAGGGACTTTTCCCTCACATACTAACCCCCCTCACACAAACACACACACTTGCCATTCACAGGAATCAAACCCCTACCTAGTTATGTTATGACACTTGAGACGGACGCATTAGCAGAGCGCGCTATTCGCATTACTGGGAGATTTACTTTCTCATGCTCTACTTATAGGGTGCTGACATCAGCAGTGTGTAGCAAAGGGGAGGGCATCCTGTAGTCTGTTCACCCAGTTTCCAAAAGGGACTTTTCCCTCACACACTAACCCCCCTCACACAAACACACACACTTGCCATTCACAGAAATCAAACCCCTACCTAGTTATGTTATGACACTTGAGACGGACGCATTAGCAGAGCGCGCTATTCGCATTACTGGGAGTTTTCCTTTCTCATGCTCTACTTATAGGGTGCTGACATCAGCAGTGTGTAGCAAAGGGGAGGGGCATCCTGTAGTCTGTTCACCCAGTTTCCAAAAGGGACTTTTCCCTCACACACTAACCCGCCTCACACAAACTTGCCATTCACAGGAATCAAACCCCTACCTAGTTATGTTATGACACTTGAGACGGACGCATTAGCGGAGCGCGCTATTCGCATTACTGGGAGTTTTCTTTTCTCATGCTCTACTTATAGGGTGCTGACATCAGCAGTGTTTAGCAAAGGGGAGGGGCATCCTGTAGTCTGTTCACCCAGTTTCCAAAAGGAACTTTTCCCTCACATACTAACCCCCCTCACACAAACACACACACTTGCCATTCACAGGAATCAAACCCCTACCTAGTTATGTTATGACACTTGAGACGGACGATTAGCAGAGCGCTATTCGCATTACTGGGAGTTTTCTTTTCTCATGCTCTACTTATAGGGTGCTGACATCAGCAGTGTGTAGCAAAGGGGAGGGGCATCCTGTAGTCTGTTCACCCAGTTTCCAAAGGGACTTTTCCTCACACAAACACACACACTTGCCATTCACAGGAATCAAACCCCTACCTAGTTATGTTATGACACTTGAGACGGACATTAGCAGAGCGCTATTCGCATTACTGGGAGTTTTTCTTTCTCATGCTCTACTTATAGGGTGCTGACATCAGCAGTGTGTAGCAAAGGGGGGGGGCATCCTGTAGTCTGTTCACCCAGTTTCAAAAAGGGACTTTTCCCTCACACACTAACCCCCCTCACACAAACACACACACTTGCCATTCACAGGAATCAAACCCCTACCTAGTTATGTTATGACACTTGAGACGGACGCATTAGCAGAGCACGCTATTCGCATTACTGGGAGTATTCTTTTCTCATGCTCTACTTATAGGGTGCTGACATCAGCAGTGTTTAGAAAGGGAATGTGCATCCTGAGTGTCTTTTCCTATTTGCCAAAAGGGACATTTCCCTCACACAAATGCCAACCACACACACAGACAGACACACACGCACACACACACTGAGCATTTGCAGGATTTGAACCCCTATCTAACTATGTCATGACACTTGAGACGGACGCATTAGCGGAGCACGCTATTCGGATTACTGGGGAGTTTCATTTCTCCTGCTGTACTTCTAGGGTGCTGACATCATCTGTGTTTGGAAAGGGGAATGTGCATCCTGTGGGGAAGCAGACACCAAGCACACTATGGCTAAGCTGTCATTCCCTAGGGCAAACAGCCTATTGTTGACCTCTACACCATTATGTTTAATTGTCAAATGCACATTATTTGTTGCTGATAGACTGTTTGCATATCTTTATTGCCATAGCATTCCCTGTTGGTATGAACAACCTCTGCATCTGTGGAAACTGTTTGCATATGGGAGGGATCCACTATATCACGTATGTCTCTGTAGTCATTTAACTGTGTGCACTGGGCAGACTGCTGTAATGTGGTTGGTCCCTGGCATAACACATAACAATACCAGATATGTGTGTCCCACTGCTAAACCAAGATTTGGACTAAGTGTGTGAGCATGCCCAGTTCAGCCTTCCCATGGCATGTTGTCAAAGTGTGTGAGCATGCCCAGTGTGATTATTCCATATGTTGGACTCTGCAGCCCACCACATTTGTGGATGTGTGTGAACTTCACAAACTATCACCCGTTCATGGTTGTGGGTTGTGTGTCATGTTGTGTAGTTACTGTACAACTGCTTTGTGTGTGAACACAACAGGATTATACTGTGCCTGCAGTGTTTGCATGGGATACTTTGCATGCAGTCGTCAACATCCTTTCACACTGACCTAACACTGAAGTACTGTATAGTGTACTGGCAGTACTTTGACTGTGGTGGACAGTAACCTGGGCTTTACTGCTATCACTGCTTTACATTCTGCTCGTGGGCACAACAGCCTGGTTGGGGCCAGTTGTGTACATCTGACCATGTTGCATTCTGTTCAGATATGCACTACTTACACCAGACTTGCCCAACATTGTTAGTGTATCCCACAACATAGGTGTACAATTGCAAACACTAGCGTTGTGCCCTAGTCCATGGCTAATGCAAGTTGGAGAGTGTGTTTGTCCTTCAACACACATTGTAAGTGGAGTTTGCCATGACCAATGTAATGGTTGGTATACTGTGCCTCTGTCTACCTGTGACATGACAGTGATACCCAGGATAAACCTACCATCTCCGTCCACCCATCAGGATTCCTATTGAGGAAGATTGATAAGTGACTCTATGGGTAGCCTGTGCTGAGGGTTCACTCATGGGTGGGGTGGCTTCTGTGTTATGGATCACACAGTACAGCCTGTCCTATGTAAGTCAGTGCTGGGGTTCAGGTCTGTCATGTGCATAGCTCACTGCCATTCAGATTGTACTATGTGCAGCATTTTTATTGATGCCAGCAACACATGCAGAACATGGCATGTGTGTAGGCTGATTGATACTCCTGATGTGGTACTGTTGGGGACTTTACAGTTGATGGAGGTGTCTGCTGAGGTACATCCCACAGGGGCTATTGTAGTCGATTGTACCACTGATGCAGGAGGACTGCAGAGCCACAATGACCTCACCTTATGTAGATCTGACATCCTTCATGATTAGGTGGGTATATGGTATGTTTCTGTAAACACTACAGCACATGTTTGTCCAGTGCAGGATATCTATCACCCTGTGTCCCCAGGTCTCTCATTACATGTTAACTACATAATGGGTTAACACCTATGTGGTAATTGGTGGGCACTTACTGTATATCCACGGGGTTGACTATACACATTTCTGCACTTAGCTTGCTGACATAGCTATGGCACCAGTTGTCTGTTTGTATGTGGCCCTTTTGTGGGATGCATGTGTCAGCTGGTGGATCATATGTGGTGAGCGGTTTGTAGTCCTCTGCAAACATGTTAGGACACAGTCCTTCCATGTTTGCCTGTACCTATGGGACATATATACCAGACGAGGGGATACCAGGTCCAAGCCTTGTGGGATGCCAGTTATATCTGGTTTGTAGTCTGACATGGCTGAAGCATGTCTGACCATGTCTGTTCTGTCCTTGGTCTGGTTTGCAACCCCTCTACTGACATGTGGGTTTATATTTACACTGGTGAGCCTATCTATACTGAACATGTAGGGTATTGTATAGACGCCTTTGCAAGGTCCAGATCCACTGTGTGGAGCACATTGCCCTCATCAATGACCTGAATGACTGTTTCAATTGGGTCCAACATGGTTAGGGGCAGGATCTGCACTTGAGAAGGCCACACTGTGTTGGGTCCGTGTCAGTAGGTCCCCGACATCCATATTTCTGTGGTACATGCTGCTCCTTTCCATAGCTGTGCAATCTGGGCTTCTCAGGATTCTGGGGTAGTACTGTTCAGTATCCACTCAGGCAACACCTTTGTTGAGAAGGACCACTGTTGCTGTACACTGCTCTTTGGGTACATATTCTGTGGTACGGCTGGCATTGAGCAGTAGTGTGGTGTGGCATTCCATTCATCTTAGACTCCATGTTGCACATCGCCCAGGTCACCATCTCATACCATTGCTGCTGTGTGTTTTGCTTTGGAGATGTTGTCTGTTACCTCAGCATCTGCTATGTCAGGGGCCAGCTGTCTGCTGGGATACATATTCTGCATACATGGGGTGTGGGGTTTGCACTGCACCTGTCGGGATGTATGTTGGCAATATGTGTGTGTGTTTGTGGTGTTTGTGTGATTCAGTCCATATCTGTGAATTCACAAGATGGCTCCTACCATCAGTTGTGTAAGCCTTGGGATTATCCTTCATGTCCTGTACAATTTGTATCTACATAGGTTCATAGGTTCATACTAGGCTATCCACCCTGGGCATTTGTTAGGCTAGCCAGAGTGTGTGTGGCTTTTGAGACCCCTTGCTATCTGGATATTATGGCCATGTATTGTTTGCTTAGCTGTGCCTCTGTCTGGACATCACACAGTGAAGACCCCACTGTAACTCTACAATCATCCATCCACTTGGCAAGATTCCTGTTGAACAATGTCAGTGAGGGGCTCTGCCTAACATGGGGTGGGAGTCTGGTCCAGGGTGTGTGGAGCCTCTGGATTATGTATCTGTCCCACCAGCACATCCTATTTCATTATGTGTTGGGGTTGACATCTCTCACTCTCGCAGCTCCAATGGATATGTGTTGTCTGGGGTGGAGCAGGTCCATCACTCCTGTGTTAGGCATGGCCTCCTACAACAGGCATGCAATGCCTCTGTGTGGGCAGTCTGCGACTGGAGTCAGCTGGGGTGTCTACAGCCTAGCAGCATATGACATATATGTATGACACTTTATCCTCTTGGTAAGGTACCTTTGCAGTCTTCCTAACTGCTGCAGGTGTCAGGTAAGGTAGATCCCACATGAGGCATTGTACTGGATTATGGGTGTGATTGGGATAAAGTATAGGGGCACAGTGGCCTCTGTTGCCATAGATGTGACTCCTTTCCTAATACAGTGTCACATGTAGACAGTCTTCCTAGCCACATTGGCAATGTGGGTGTCACATAACAGGTTACTGTTCACTTGTGTCCCTTGGTCCCTGGTTACTCCTTCCATACATAATGGTTTACCACCTTTGTGGTATTTCGTGGTACCTTGTCTGGTATTTGGTGGGACATTCATACTGTCCAGTGTCTTCCGGACGGTTGGGGGGGGGGTTATTGTGTGTGAGAGTGCGGTCTGTAGCATACTACAGACTGCACAGCAGTCTTGCCTACAGTTAGTTGCACGTGGGTGAACTCCACTGCCTTGTGCATTGTCAGTTACCTGGACGCCTGGGTGTCTGTGCTGCCTATGGTTACTCACCTCCTTTTATGTAGTGTTCCAGGTTTTGGGGCCATGACACATGGTACGTGGTATAACCTGGTAGTGCTGGTGTGCTGTCAGGAGCCTTGCAGCAGGTTTCTGTCACTGCACAGACATCGATGTTCTCTATTCTGGGGATGGCCTCGGGAGCATGCATATTGGGGTGTACACATCTGGCATCGGTCATCATTTCCCTTATGTTTCTTCCCACTTATGTTTTCTCGGGTGGCGGGTCAGTCTGTTCAGCCTTGCCTACAAAAGGCTGTGTGGAGGTGGCCAAGGCCTTATCCACTATTCAGACGCCCAGGGGTAACGGGTGCAGGCCATCCCAAGGGCAGCTGCATGGATTGTCAAGCATGACATCCCAACCTGACAGACATTGGATCCCCTTGGACTGACACCGGTAAATGTGCTACTTGCTATGACTGATCATTCCATGTTTCTACTGTGGCATTATTCTTGGTAAGGGTAGGTTGCTGCAAACGGTGAGTGTCATACCAGCCTGGACTACATAATCGGATAGCTCATCTGTGTCTCTTTACATGTAGGCTAGGGCAGTACACCTCGGGTCATTCACACCAGCATGGACTATGACTGCATCATATTTCTGTTTGCTTTGGAGTGACCTTCATATTTCTGTTATGTGGCATATTGTGGCGGCCTACAGGCAGCTTACTGTACCCTTTCCTTTGTTCAGTCTGCTGTCGCGGGACAGCAGTGTGTCTGACTATGGAGTCACCTATTACAACTGTATCAGGCATGTTGTTTCTCCTTCTGGCCTGTGACTGTTTGGCACACCAGCTTTGTGTGCTATGTTTTGCATGTGCTATGTTTGGAGGCTGTTTCATTGGGTGTCTGCTTTATTGGCCTCTGTTGGTGTGCTGTGTGTGTGATTTCTGCCTCCGGGAATGTCTTTCTGTGTTTATGTGTTTGGTTTGCAGTTGTGGTAGGTCTATGTGGGTATGTGTTTGTGGTGTGTGTGGTTACCTTCTCCTACTGACTTGTTGTGGGTGTACTGAGTTGGGGGAGCTCTGCCTCCGGTTTGGATGGATGGTTGCATCTCTCACATATATTTGTATTTCTTGGGTGGAGTTGGTGGTTGTCTGTGTACTTGGGGCAGGTGTGACATTGGCTCAGGATTCACAGATTCCACTTGTTGTGCCTGGCCTTACTGGATTGCATGTGTGGACAGATTATATTGCCATACTACTGATCAGTAATTACGTCATTGTTCATGCTTGCTCTATCATGTAGTAGCTTCCTCTTTCTCTTGCATGTTTTGGTTATGGCTGGTGTCCACCATGCCAGATTTAGGCACTGTGTCTTGTTTTAATTTGGGACTGCATAATCCAAGCATTCCTGGCGGTGTTCATGGAGTGGCTGTCTTGCAGGTTCTGAGGCGTGGCCCATATTTTGCACCTGCACAGGAACTTTCATGGCTTCAACATCATTTTGGAGGTGTGCACATAATGCTTAGCACATGTTTTCCACTGTGTTTCCCGGACAGGGACTGTGGTCAGGGTTTGTATATCCAGTGTGATTACTATATGGTCTGGTGTTACCAGTGTGCAATACACTTCTCATCTTAACATCCTGCACCCATGTTGCTGATTATCACATCCAGTATGCTTGCCCCTCTTGTGGGTGTGCTACGTTGTTCCTGGGCCTTTTGGTTTGTGGATTTAATGCCCTTTTGTCCTACACTGTTGCAGCTGGTATAATGCTCCCAGTCTATGTGTCTGGGTATTTGCAGTCACCAAATATAATGTGGTTTTGAGGACTTGATATATTCATGTATTCCAGCATGGGCGCAATGCAGTTCCTGGTGTTGGGCCAGTACTCTGTGGCAGGCTATACACTGGTGGGCGGTTTTAGCCACTGTTACTTGTGCATGGCTAGTCCATGCTGCTTTTTCTGGTGGTACCAACATGGGGGTGTGGTTATCCTTGTCATTCTTGTTGGTCGCCCTCCTTTTGTAGCTTGTTCCAAGTGTTGAGGATGTACAGCACAGTCTGAGGTATGACCTGGTGGTGTTAGGGTGCTGTTGTGAGCCTTGCCTCAGTATTCTGTTACAGCACAGTTATCAACATTCTCCATACTGGGTGGGCTTAGTCTGCATGCATCTTGCTGTTTGACCTTATCCCTTATCTGATTCTTATCCCTTCTGGTACCTATGGAGATAGGTTTGTGTTTTGCGCCTTCCTATTCAGGGCACACTGTGCATGACAACAGCCTTTGCCAGTATCCATACGGCCTGCACTGATAGGTGCATGCCAGTCCTGGCAGGTGGTGCATCATGTCATGCTCAGCATGTCATCCCAGACTGGCACACAGTTCGTCCCCTTTGCCTACCTGCATTACTCTGGTAATTGTTGCACTTCATCATCTCGTTGTCCTGTTGTGGCATGCTGCTTGTTGAGGGTAGGATGTTAGACGGGATCCTCAGGTGTGCATATGGTACTTGGTGTTACATTACTTGACACACAGCATTCATGCCTCAGGTGGTGCTGCAGGGCTGCCTCTGTCGGATGCACATATTACACTTCCCTGTACATGTTTGTGAACAGGTTGTGTCACATTAGGCATCCCTGTTACTATATGGTGAGTCGGAGGGGTATCATTCCCAAGGTTCCTACTGAGCCAATGTATGTGCTATCGTTGCCTCTTCGCCAAAGCCAGGGCATACTGGGCACGCCTCCTTCTGCCTACTGGGGCAGGCTCAGGTTGTTCCTCCTCCGAGTCACGCTGTGCCTGTGGTGGCCTTGGCGATGGTGGGGGCTGTTTGGCCCAGCCCTATGGTGATCCTGCTGCAGCTGTTTCGCATGATCATATTATGTAGCATAGCACATACCATGACAATTTGGGTACATGTAGTTGGTGTGTACTGCAAGGCTCCACCAGATGTGTCCAGACACCGGAACCGTGACTTGAGCAGCCCGAACACACGCTCTATTACATTACGTGTTTGTGCGTGTGCCTCATTATGGCGTTCCTGTTCAGGTGTGTGTGCATTTCTGATGGGTGTCATCAGCCACGGCTCCAGTGCATATCCAGCATCCCCCACTAGGTGTCCGTGTGGGATGTCCCCATTGGCAAATGTCTGGTACAGCTGCGTCAGATGCCAGATGTGGGAATCATGGTAGCTCCCAGGACAGCCGGCACACACATTCATTATTATGCCCTGGGCATCACACATGACCTGGCAGTTGATGGGGGGAAGCCCTTGCGGTTTATGTAGGCCCTACCCCGCTCTCCTGCTGGTGCTTTGATGCATATGTGCGTGCAGTCTATGGCACCCAGTACCTCAGGGTATTCCGCTATTTGCTGGAAGAGACGCATGTTGCTGGCCAATACCTCACGGGCATTGGGGAAGTATACATGATCACCGACATGTGCTGACATGGCATCCAGGAACTGGTGCAGTACCCTGGAAGCTGATGCCTGTGATATCCCCATCATATCGCCAGTTGGTCTCTGGAAGGTACCTGTTGCTAGTATTCTTAGGCCAACACATACCTTGGTTTCCACTGGGATGGGTTCCCCTCTGTTGGTTCTGTGTGTGAGGCGTGGCCTGCACAGCTCCACTATTTGCTGCAGGAGGTCTCTGTCCACTCTATAGCGCTCTACTATCTCCAGCTCATGTAACCCGTGGTAGGTGACCCTGGGCCTGTACACTCTTCTCCGTCTCCTCACTGCGGGTTGTCTGGCACCATCTGCATTGTCACCACCCTCAGCAAGTTGCCTATGTCTCATTATGACAGCTATGGCAGCCCCTAACATTTCTGCTCTGAGTTCAGCTTTTCAGTTTTCACTTCTGATAACTTAACTCCTGTCTTGCAGTGTCTCTTGAGAGAAACATTCTGCACTGCTGTTTGCAGAGTTTTAAGTGCTGGGCTGGCCTAGTATTCTGCCTGTGTAATTGCCTGCATCTAATTGTTTTCACCTGCTAGCTCCAGCAGTATTCCCTGCTAACTTCCTAGTACATCTGTTGTTTCCTTTTTCCTTTCTGTTTCCTCAGGGTGGGGCCGTGTGCAAACCAGCAGAAACAGGCTCACAGTGGCTTACACGCACGCACACTTACACAGTTCAAGATCTGCTTATTCAGTTTTAAACGGCTGCGCAGCGCAAACGGTGTTAAACAGCTCCCAACACGCTCCCACATGCTTAGTCTGCCTTACACGCCAAGACACTGCCTTGCACACGCCTTTCACGGCGCACACGCGTCACACGTCCAACAAGAAACTTTGGTGTAGGCAACAGTGTACACCTTCCATTTCTTGGCTTTCTCATGTTTACTTGGGGGCACACCTCCTCCCTTGATGTCTCTCTGACATCTGTCATGTAACTCTACCTTCCAATGACTTCTATCCCTTTCTACCATTCCCCCCTGTGATGTCACCTATCTCCTACTCTGTTCCTCCCCCTTCTGTAACTCTTACACTACTCAGACTGTGCTCATTTACTATGTGACAGTGGTATTCAGTATCCTTACCCTAATTTGCATCAGATTGCCTACTAATGCTTAGTTACATCTCTTACACTTGGCTTCCCCCCTTGGCAACCACTACACGGTGGCCATGTTGGTTTTCCTATGCTGGTCCCTCCATTGACATTCCATATCATGCATACAACCTACATTTGTAGGTTTAAAACCTTCGTTTTCATGTTTTATGCAGCGCAGCCCGTTTGCGTGGGGCTGCGCTGGGTTTACACATCGGCAATTGCCGAAAAAAAAAAAAGATTATTTTACATTTTTTTGCATGGGGTTGCATTGCCAATGGCCACATATTTGGCCATTGGCATGCTGCCTATGACATATGCACCCTTTATTTGGAGCTGACATGGCTCCATTGCGTGTTGCAGAAACGTACTCAGTTGTCAACTGAGTACATTTCTGCAGCTAACACGGCTCTTACACGGCTGTTCTGGGCTTCCTGGATCGCTAATCAGCCTCATTTGCATGCTATTCGGCTGCAAGTGGGCTGATTAGCTTAGCCACGCCCACTCCGTGTAAGAGCCGTGTTAGACTAACTCTTACACGGACTTTGGGCTGTTCCTGGATCACGAAGGCTACATGGAGTCTTACACTACTCTTAGACTCCGTGTAAGCCTTCGTGAATCCGGCCCTATGTGTTCCAAAGCCACAACCTAATTATAGTATAACAGAATGGAAGCCAGAAGTTTGTAATACAAATTTAGGGAAAATATCAGAATAAAAGTATAGAGTGGAAAGTGACTATCCGGCTAGGGTCAGGGAATGAGGTCTGGGATTAGTGTTAGGGAGTAGATGGGAGTTTTGGTTTAGGAAGGAGGGCTTTGGATGAAGGTTGAGGGGCACTAGGAGTTTTATTTATTTATTTATTTATTTATTTATTTTTATTTATTTTTTACTGTGTTACTTCCACTAGACTAGTAGCATCTTATTTATTTATTTTTATTTATTCTTTTTTGACTTGCCTTTTCAGGGAAGACTCAAAGTGGTATTTAAAATACTAGAGGAAATTTAGCCAGGGCATTGGGAAATTTCCCATACTCTTTGGAGCTGCAAGATGGCACTGGAGGGCATGTAACAGGCCTAAGGGTAGCAGCTACATAGTGGAGAAGAGAAAAGCTATGGATAGTTGACAGGTAGAAAGTGAGAATTTGGAGAAAAAAAATTTGTTCGATATGTTCATGTGTGGTAGATGTTAGAAATGAGCCACATTTAGCTGTTTTCATGGAGAAAGAAGTAAGCAATTCAGTTGAAGTGGTGCAGATAACAAAACTGACATCAGGAGGGCCTGTAGATGAGTTTCTGTTAAAAATAATTGAGCAGGGTGATCCAGGTGACAGTTCTGGAGTGAAATGGCAGATACCTTTTTCAGAAGTGCTGAGGATGGTAATATGGAAAAGGAACTGTGATGTGGCAGCAGGGAATGCAGCAGTTAAAACTTTGGCAACAGTGCCAGAAAGTGATAGAAAGCAGCAACAAACTGAGAAGGTGTCTCGTTATATGGCAGCTGATAGTATAACTAAAACATATGCGGCAATGACAGCAGGCAAAAAAGGATAGCAGCAACAAACAAGACCGACTGTGAGAATAAGGACAAAAAATTAGGCTGTAATAGATAGATACTATGTTTGGGACAATTTGTTAACTGTTCTGGGTTTAAGAGTCAAGAAATTCAATCTTTCATACATATTGGGATAAACACATTTTGTGACTTAACATTTGAAACTGATGGATTGATGATGAAATTTCTGGAACTGTGTAATGAAAAGAAGGACATTTATTTGTGGAAAAATATTTGTTTTCTGGTAGTAACTTAATTGTTCAAAAATATGTTATTTTACAGTTTAGAACTAATAAACTAGAAGAAGATGATGTTAAAAAAATGCATGCAAGGTCTTTGTGAAACTGTTGTGAAAATTAGAGATGAGAGAAACTTATGAAATGGAGGGTGGAGGTTGGAAGCTGTTTTGAAATATGAAAAACCTTGTTAAACACTGCCAAGTGATATTTTTGTGGCTGGTCATAGAGGGATATTAAGCTATGCTGGCCAGCCTAAATCATATTCTTTGTGAGGACTTTTCTCACTTAATTAATGAATGTGACATGTTATAATATAGCCAGTGTGGGGAGAAGGGATGTACAGCAAGTAGATGTATACCTGAATGCAGGTTGTGTAAAAAAGGAACACTTTTGGATGGGTTGTCAAGAGCAAACAGTATGTAATGCAAGAAAGAAGGGGAAAGGAAAAAAACATACATGAGGAACGACAACAAGAGACTGAGTAGAGGTGAACTAGGTGGAGAAGAAATTGTAGAAGAAGAAAAAATATGGAGGGAAAATGAGGAGATAAAGTGCATGCTGGAAGACAGGTCAGGAGAAGGGACTGATACTAATATTTTTTGAAGTTCTATGCAGTGAAAAATCTGATTATTGTATATAAACACAAGAAAAAAAAATATTTAATTGGACAAAGAGTAAAAATATTTCCCCTAAACTTAAAAAGAAGGAAAAAGAACAATTGCAGAGTACTTTCATTAAATGTGAACATTATTATTAACACTATAAAAAGGATTGGTATACTGGCATGGTGTATTAAAAGTGATGCAAATGTTATTCTGTTAAATGATGTAAGATTCCTGACAAATGAGAAAGATGGCAAATAGAAAAATTATGGGGTGGGAATATAATATGGAGCTTAGGAAGTGAATGTCATTCGGGAGAGGTTGTGTTGTGTAAAAAACAGTGAAAACACTAGATGTAATATTGATAAGGATGGGAAGGTTAACTGTTGTGGATGAGAGGTGGAGAAAACATGTTTATTGAGGTTTACTATTGAAATCTGGAAATTGCATTCATCATCCAATGAAATAGTCTTAACGTAAACTGGAAATCCGTAATCTCAAACAGGTGAAACATCGGAACTGATTTCACCACCACCCATAGTTCAATGTATTCGACATAGCTGTAGGTAACATCAGTCACTCAAGCTATGCAGTGGAACATACTGTTAGACTGTCAAGTCAACGGCACATACTTTTTACTGTTTTGTAAGGGGGCAAGCTCCCCTGTGCCCCCACCCCGCACACACACCCCATACCTCCTGCAAATTATATATACCAACTCTGAGATCACACTACAGTGAGGAAATGGGCAATTTCCCTGTTCCTCACTGTACCACGATCTCCACTCACAATACCAGAATCAGACTATCGAATTACACTGCATAGTCGGTATTGTATATTAGTAGTAGTCTGGTTCGGCATTGTGCTTTCTTAAAAAATGTCTTTCAACCACTTGCCTTTTGATCAATGGTACTACATGATTTCAATAGTAAATCATTTATAGAATTATAGCATTAGATGCTCATATAACAAGCAAGGAAGGAAATAATATGTTACATCAAAATATTAGACTATATGGTGGTTAACATAAAAAATATAATTGCAGGGGACTTAATTGTCCATGTACTCAGCATGGTTTCTGACCAAACCATAGCACCACCACTGCCTTACTCTCCTTTACTAACACTATCCTTCAGCATAAAAACAATGGCTATCTCTCCTCTGCTACTTTCCTAGACCTATCTAAAGCATTTGACATGGTCCCATATAAACAACTTATCTCTGTCTTCAATAACCTATCCTTCTCACAATCAGTCACCAACTGGTTTCAGAGTTACCTGTCTGTCCACCAACAAGCCATTGTATGGCAGAATGACATATCTCCCCAACTACCTGTCTCCATAGGGGTTCCCCAAGGATCCATCCTTGGACCCCTACTTTTCTCTGTTTACACCAATAATCTAGCTTCTGCCACCAAACATGGCACACTCATCCAATACGCAGATGACTCGACCATCATCTGCTCAGCCCAGTCCCTACCCAAACTGCAAAAAGTCACACAGGAAGCCTTTTCCTCTGTTGAAACATGGTTATCCGATGCCCAGTTAATACTCAACCCAAACAAAACTAAACTACTCATCTTCCAACCCACCAAACATACTCAAAACAACTCTCACTTTAACATCACAGCAAAAGACAACACCACTATATACCCAACTGAACACACCAAATTGCTAGGAGTGGAAATAGACAATAAACTAAAATTTGACATTCACATATCCATGACCATAAAAAAGTCCACAAAAACTAGGAGCATTATACAGAAATAAACAATTTCTCACCAAAGCAGCAAAGATTTCAATAGCAAATTCCCATCTTATCTCCACCCTACTTTATGCCTCTCCAGTATATACCAACCTAAGGCAATGTGATCTAAACAAGCTAGAGACCTGCTACAACAAAATCGCCAAATTCACCACAGGGGCATCCTACCGTAGTCACCACTGTCTCTCACTTGCTGAACTGGGCTGGCTTGAACTCCCTCACCTCCTTCAGTGGTATCAACTCTCACCGCCCACAAACTAGTAAACCATCCACTAAATGTCCCATCCCTCCAGAATCTACTCCAACCCTATCGCACCACCAGACCACTAAGATCCAGCAACAAAAATCACTTGCAGATCACTAAAGCCAATAACTCTGCTGGTGAAGCACTATTCTCTTGCGCCATAGCCAAATAATGGAACTCACTCCCACCCACAATTACCTCCATTACCATCATGCACCAACTTCAAAACTTTATTAAAAGCACCTAAAACATGCTGGCTATGCCCTTGCAACTCCCACTCTAATATCATCCACCCCATCCAACTACTACCTTTCTTTCACCTCCACTAACTACCTTGATGATAGCAAGCTCAGATGCTCATAAGCCTAGTACTTATTATACAGCAGGAACTTCTAATTGTTACATTTGTTAATGCCTGTTATGTACTTCACAGATAAAGATTCTAGTTGTCTACTGATGTACTATGTTCTTCATCTGTAAATATGTTGTAAGTAAGTTCTATGTTAAATTGTTAATCACTATGTAATCCAATGTAACTACTGTCTGTTTATTTTACTGTGGAGCTTTTCTCCCCAGGCCTCTGCTGAAAATGGATCCACGTCCAGTCGGACACTCCCGGTCAACAAATTTAAATAAATAAATAAATAAAATAAATAATTTGTGATTTCAAGGGAAGATGTAAAAAAAAAATACAAAATGTGGTAAATTAGCTGTGCGGAACAAAAGTCAATGGACTTATAAAAGGGGCACTTAGATCTGAAATTGATTATTTTGTATTATCGGAAGGCTTGGGGATAGCAGATGGTGATATGGTTGCCTCAGGATTTTCAGACCATTTAACATATGGATCCAGATGATGGAAGAAAGGGAGTATATTAAAATAGGAAAAAGGAAAAAAGAATAAATGAGAAATTATGGGATGGAAATGGAGAGTGGGAACTATTTCAGTTATGGAAAAATTATATAACCACAAAGGACTTCTAGAAAAATTGGGCTGAATGGTGAATTGAATTTAAAAAGAAGTATAACATGTTTTTTTTTCAATGTCAGGAAGATGTAAGAAAGGAAGATAAAGTGAAGTATGAGAAAATATATAGAAATATATTAGAAAATTTAGAGAATAATACAAGAGTATTATGACATGGAAAAAGAAATATATAAAAGAAATTGAGAAAAAAGTAAGGCGTTAGTGTTTAGGCAGATATATTATTTACATGGTATAATGAGGGAAATGAAAAATGTAAATAGGTAAAAAGAACACAAGGGTAAATTATGAGTATTGTAGTACAGCATGTGGAAAATATGTATAAAAGTAAAAAGAAGGAAGATAAGAGAACTGAAATAAAAAAGTTTTCAGGATGAGTTAAGGAAAAACTTGAAAAAGAAATATCTCTTAGTGAATTGGATGATGTACTTAGGAAAGTAAATGTTGATTCAGTATCAGACTCAGATGGTATTGGGTAAGGAATGTTTAAGAAATACAAACAGAGTATTTTATAAATGTACTGAATGAATGGTTGAAGGAAGGGTTTGTTTATGAAGGGTCATATAGTGGGATATTAAAATTTATATGGAAAAAAGATGAGAAAAATGAAATACAAAAATGGAGACCCATCACACTGAATAACGCAGATTTTAACTTGTTATGAGGATAATACAGAGGAGAATGAAAGGAAGGATGAAGGATATGAAAGAAAGTATATATATATATATATATATATATATATATATATATATATATATATATATGGTATGAAATGGAAAGGATGTTAAGAACTGTTACTGGTTATGAAAAAAATTTTGGATGATAAGTAAAAAGGAGGATGTGAAACTTATAATTTGATACAGCAGAAAATGATGCTTTGTGAGATGTTATGGAGAAGTATGGAATAGGTAACAGAATTATGACAATGCGTATGTCAGCATATCGAAATAATAGGCTGAGAGTGTTATTGAATGGGTGGCTGAGTAAAGAAATGTGCATAAAGTGTGGTATAAGACAAGGATGGCCCATGAGTGGAATATTGTTTGCACTGGTAATAAATGCAATAGTGAAGTAGGCAGTTTATAAGATGAAAGATGCTAGATTTGTGATGCAAAAGGAGTTGGTGATTCCAGTAATTTTGACATACACAGATGATATATTTGTAGCTACTAAGAACAAAATATGCATGAGGAAAGTGTTGGATTGTCTGAATGGATGTTTAAAGGAAATAGGAATGATCTTGAATAAAGATAAAAATAAGTGTTTGGGTGATGTGGTGAAAGCAGGGAGAATATTTTCAGTGAATAAAGTATCTTTACTAGGGTTACAATTTGGGAACATGATGTAGTTATGATACAAAGGGAGGTTTTGATAAAATAAATGAAAGATGTGTCTTCTGTGGGAGATATACTGATTAGCATTCAAGAAAAAAAAGGTTTATCTGGTGAATTCTGTATTAATGGGGAAAAGGCAAATATATCAAATGTTTATATGATCCCAGAAACTGGTGTTTTCTTTTATATGGGGTTCAAGATTAAAACAAGTGAAAAAATGTGTGTTGTATATAATTGAAGATGAAGGGGGGATTTGGGATACTAAATCCAGTTGTTTATTGTGCTTGTTTAAACTTGTATAGAGTACTGAATTGTGTAAAGGAAGAGAATGAGAAATTAAGTGAGAATGTTTAAACATAAGTATAAAAAGTTCTGGGAGATGATGCCAATAAGAAAAAGAGAAAAAGAATATGAAATTGAAGAAATTAAAATTTATCAAGAAAAAATACCAGCATGGAAAATAAAAACTGATAACAGAGAGAAAGATAGGTGAATGCATTATGATAATGTGAGAAAACAATATTAGTGTAAATCCATGGGGATATTTTATCAGAAGAAGTAATTAAAGCCATTAAAGTAAGGAAAAAGTGGTGCACTAAGATAGAAGAGTACCAGGATTTCCTATGGAAAATGATAACAAATAAGTTACCAGTAAAGGGGAATATGCCATATAAAAAGAAAATTGAAAAAGTGTGTTTATTTTGTGGGGAGGAGGAGACAACAGAGCATGTTTTTTCTTAAGAAAAAGAGTGGTGAAACTGTGGAAAAAGTTGGGTAAAGAATTTTTTTGAGAATATTAATGACATAAATAATATCGATATGATTTTAATTATGTATGGATAGTATAAGAACATGAAGAAAGAATATGTAAGAAAGGTAGATAATTTATTTTATGTAATATGGGTTATTTGGAATGAAAGATTGAGTTACGTTTTGTTTAATGGGAAATGGAGTTTGGTAAATATATTGTAGAAAATTTGCTTACATAGGAGTGAGGGTCAGTTATGGTAGAACAAAAATAGGCTGTTATAAGAAAAATTATAAATAGTAACAAAAATAGAACTATATTATATATGTGCCTATAAATATGTACATTTTATTAATATGTAAATAATGTGTTTTAGGTTGTGTTAAGTAAAGGACCCCTATTCTTTTTGATAGGTGCTGTGGGACCTTTTATATCCACCTGAGCTACCACCAAGTCAAGCAGATGGAGGCCTCAATTTAATATCTCATCTGAAGTATGGCACACTCAGGAGTATAGCACCTGCCTGATGCTTCACTGCAGTGTCAATAATTGATCGACCTGGTGTAGGAATAGAACCCACAGCCTTCTGCATGAAAGCTGAGAGTGCTACCTGTTATATGACTGACACTGTCCATTTAGGTTTAGGAGATGAGTTTAGGGTTAAGGTTAGTGAGTTTGGAGTATTGCTCTCATGGAGCATATTTTTGGGATTATGATTACAGAGTGATCAGAAGTTTTAGGTTTAGGAAGACAGGTTTGAGATTAGGGTTAAGAAACAACTGGGAGTTTTAGGATTAGGATTAGGGGCTGAGGTTTAGGATTAGAGTTAGGGAGTAGTTGGGATTTTTAGGGTTACAATTAAGGTTCTGGGCAGGTGTACAAATTGGTGTAGTAGGCTCAAGGTGTTAGGAGTTTGTGTTCTTGTCATTTGTGTGTAAGATTTAATAAATCTTTATTGACAGTACATAAGATTTGCCATAATTCATGCAAACCACATGCATATCATTACACTAATCATGTGACTCTGGTGGCTGCTCACTTATTTGCTAACTGTCTCACACCATTTGTCCCTAAATTATACAGCTGAACAGTCCAGAACCTTGCTAACACTGACATTTTTAAGTGCAAGATCACATTATCATATAACTGTTTACATTATTTACAATATAAAACTAGGGTGGTGCTTCTATTATCTAGATTTAGCAAACTTTTCAGTTATTCTTCTTCCTTATCTTCTCTCTGATTTAGAAATTGAACTCAAGGCAGCCACAGTGTCAGCAACTTTTACATTTGTTTATGTTCCACGTCTCCTCCAAAAATGTCCTCCTCTTCTTTTATTTGCCCGATTAATTGCATTGCCTCCAATTTTGAAGTAGTTTACTGCTATTTCACAATCTTGTCATGGCTTTACTTCCTGATAACATTAATGGCCATAACAATTCACTACCCAATTCCCTACCCTTGCTGTCTTCTAACTCTTTAGACCACAACCCTAGAAATTAGGTTTTAGAGGACAAGCTAGATAAGGTCTGCCCAATTACTCTTATCATCTTTATTAATCCTGCGGAAAATCCCACTAACTCTTACACATCCAAAACATGTATAATCAGTCACCAACCTCCTCAGATTTACACCACCAACACTCAGTCACTTCAAAATGCATACTTCCTATCCTCACCAGCAAGGATTTCCATGTGAATATTCTTAGTTTTCTGGACTTACAAGCTTTACCTGGTAGTAACCAAACATCTCTATAACCCTCATAATATATTTCCTCATTTGATGACTTTATCCATTCTATGCATATTCTATTCCCTATTTCCACTCTTTCCTCTGCTAAAACTCTCACTGATCTCAAATCCTTTTTTCTCTTTGTTGAATTACAAAAGTCTATTACTTGGTATACCAGTGTACCAGCCATGGCCACTACTCTGACTTCTTTTGACCCCAGTCGGAAGTTTTTATATTTTTTCTAGAGAGTAATAATACATGTAGGTCCTTTCAGAATCCAGAATTTTTCTACTGCTTCCTGCCAACTCAAAACTCTATTGCCCACCAACATTTGATCCCAATACATTAGAACACAATTCCAATTTCTTCAGTTTTTTGCAGCACTGAAGATGTGTCTGGGGGGGGGTGCAGAAGGGAAAACATAAAAGAGAGTAGATTTTTGAAGAAATTTATGAAAATATTTGGCATGGAAGATGTGAATTCCATAATAGGAGTTTGGAGTGAATTTACCTGTTATTCCCCAACATATAAAAACTGAGCTAGGCTAGACAGAATTTACATTTTACAGGAACATGTGCATTTAACTGAAGGTCTTGATACTCACACAAAAAATATTTCAGATCATGCACCAATAATAGCTAAAATAAAAGCATAGGTTAATGAAATAAAAATGAGATATTGGCACTTCCCCACCTATCTGTTGAAAAGAGAGGAATTTAAGGAATTGGTAGTGGAGGTTACTTAGAAGCTATTAGGATAGAAATTTCTTCTGAAAATATAGCTAAGGAGTGGGATAAAATTAAGGTGGAGTTTAAAAATAGGGTGGAAATAAAAAAATGGAGCTATGGTTAAGAAGTATCAAGAATTATTTAGAGGAACTGACAAATGTTAAACTATTATAGACTAGGGGGAATCCTCACAGAACAAGAAGAGGATCGACTGCAGGACGCTAGACAGAAAATAAGGGATTACCTTGATAATATGCACAAGTTTAGAAAGGTTCCTGTTAAGCAACTGTTTTTTGATAACACTAGAGCACAAAAACTTTTAGCACAACTCAGGCAACAGAAAACTGAAAGGGCTGTCACCAAACTTAGGGAGCCTAAAACAAGAAAGGTAACAAGAGGTCCTGCAGAAGTATTACAAATATTTTGGAAATTCTATGAGAGTCTCTATAAAGCAGAGAAATATGAAAATCAAGAAAATATACAAATGGAAATGTTTATGGAAGAATTAAATATGCCAAGGTTAGAGTTAGCTGAGGCACAATTACTAACGGCTAGGATAGGAGGGGATGAGAAAAAAATTGTGACATATAACCCGTCTTCAGGAAAGTCCCCAGAAATTTATGGCATTCCTGTGGAAGTTTGGAAACTAGGAGGAAAATTTGATAAAGATCTGAAAGGTTTTAACAGTATTTTAAGAGGAGGAGAAGTGCCAACATCCTGGAAAAAAGTAGTGCTAGCTGCAATACCTAAAGAGAGTAAAGATCTATCAGATCCAGGTTCATACAGGCCCATTTCAGTACTAAACCATGATTATAAAGTGTTCATGTCTATAATGGCAAAAGTAATCCCAAAACTGATAGATATGGGTCAATGTGGTTTTGTGGAGGGGAAGCAAATGTTTGACATTAACAGAATATTGATGATCCAGAGGGAAGCATACTATAAGAAAATACCATTGTTGTTGGTGTGTCTTGATGCAGAGAAAGCATTTGACAGAGTAAGCTGGGACTTTATGAACAGGGCAATGGAAGCATTTGCATTTCATGAAAAAATTATAAGGTTGATTAGCAGAATATATTAGGGACCGGAAGCAAAAATTAAAGTGGGTGGGTGGGTGGATGGGACCCTGGCTGATAATTTCTGCTTGAGCAGAGGACCTAGGCAGGGGTGTACTCTTTCCCCTTTATTATTTGCATTATATTTAGAACAATTGGCAAAGAAAATAAGGGACTCAGAAATTCAAGGATATAATTGCCATGGTAATTAAGAAAAGCTGGGTTTATTTGCAAATGAGATTATTTTATACCTGACAAATCCAGAACAGTTTCAGATCTTTTTGGGATACAAAATTAATGAAGCTAAAACAAAGGCAATAGCAGTAAATTATGTACCCACACATGAATTGGTTCAGGAATATCCATATTTATGGGGACATGATAAAATGAAGTATTTAGGAGTATGGATTAAAAATGTTTTAGTGGAGCAGATAAGGATACGTGGAAAGAGACTAAACAAAAGATAATATAAAAAACTGAGAAAGTGGAACCTTTTTTATATCGATATGGATAATAAGATACAAGCAGTTAAAATGTTTTTAGTTCCTTTAGTCTTAAACACAGATCAGGCATATTTTTATCAACCAGAGAAGAAGTTGTGGATAGCAATAAATAGCTGAAGAACTTTATCTGGGAGGGGAAGATGGCAAGAGTCAAGTGGGATAAGCTAATTCTTCCAGTAGTAGAGGGCAGATTGGGTTTACCCAATTTGAAGGGGTATTTCAGAGCTACACAGTTAAGACTCCTATACAAAGCAAAAGCAGTAAACTATATTTCAAAATGGAAAGGGATGATGATGAAACTGGGGAGACGCTCAAGAAACAAGCAGAAACTGGGATTTTGGATGCAAGACGTTAAGGAGAATAACAATAATCATACAGAATATTATATCGATAAAGTAGCAGAAAGTATTCTAAGAACTAAACCAACAGGGGATTGGAGAAAGGAGATTCTGCTGATAGGGATGACTGCAATTAGGGATACAGACAATAAGCAAGAGGGGGCTAGAATGTATTAGAGAAAACTGGCAAAGGAACCAAGGTATTGGGAGCAAATAACTAGAGAGGGAAAGATGATAGAATGGGAAGATGTCAAGAATTTATTTGGACTGCAGGTTAGACATTGCCTTCCCTATTAGGAACTGATATCAGAGTATAGGCAAAGAGAAAGAAATAGGGGAGCCCTAAACAAAAGACCAGCCACTGATACCGTTTTTAGCAAAATCTAGAACAGAAGCTGCCATTAAAAAAGGGGAAAAAGTAGAGCATATAAAATATTATGTAATAACTAAAAGAATCAATCAGAGGAGCTTAGAAATAATTGAGAAGAGAAACTGGATAAGCAATTCACAAAGAAACAATGGGAGGATATATATATATATATATATATATATATATATATATATATATATATATATATATATATATATATATATATATATATATATATATATATGTCTCCCAAATATGCAACAAAATCTAGAAGATTTAGGATTTTTGCCTGGAAATGCTTGCAGAGATATTTCTATAACCCAAGTCAACTCCAGAGAATTTTTCCTCAGGCAGCCAGCAAATGTTGGAGGTGTAACAGAGAAGAAAGAAGTAATTGGGAACATATTTTTTGGAGTGCTGTCAAACATACTGGGTGGACAGATTGGTCTGACGAGGGAGATGATTTTTCTGAGCTATGATACAGAATTGGAATTGCCTAGGCATGGTAAGACCTTGCTGGGTCTAATAATGGTGGCTGCCAAAAAAGCAATTATTAGAAAATGGAAATTAAAATCTAAACCAGCTATACTAGAAGTAGTGAATATAGTAACATTGATAAAAGAAATGGAATTGAGATCTTTAGAAAATGGTAGGAGCAAATTACGTAGGAAAAATGGGAATTGTGGGACCAATACATACAAGAGAGGAATGAGGTCTAAAAGACGGCGGACTTAAATGAGCTATGTAATGTTTGACTGAAAAAGATTGGGCAGATTATAAGTGATATATAATGTTTGCAACTGGGAGTGTGTCGGTACGGTTTGTGATGTAAAATGCTTGCAACTAGGATTGTGTCGGTGTGGTTTGTTTTCATTTATATAAATGCATGATTGCCTGTGTATTAAGTGATGGTTTAATAAAGATCTTTCTTGTTTAAAAAAAGGCAGGAATTGAATAACGTATGTAATTTTGCTTAGTTTATATAATATATAGCAACATATGTGAAGTATAACGTTTATGTTAAATATAGTGTTTGTTTGTGTCTTTCGGCTTTTCCCGGTTAGGGGTCGCCACAGCGGAACTCCAGTCCGCTAATGATTGGCAGTAGATTTTTACGTACTGGCTTGCCGGGCCTAACACACAACCTTCAACGAAGGAATGCCCATTCATGTATGTCGCTACACAGAAGACGCTCTAACTGAGAATCGAACGGACAACGTCTAACTGTGAGGCGACAACACTACCGCAGCACCACCACTGCAGTTGTATGTTAAATATAGTGTGATTATTTTTATATGAATGTAAATTTGCCTACTTTTGAAAAAAAGTCTGTTTCTTAGTTTCGTATATGTCTCCTCAATTTTCACTAATCTACAGTACTCTCAGCTAGCTAAACTGAAGCAATCTCATACAAAATTGAAAATTTACAAGTAAATCCATTAGCAGAATGCATCACTGTGTGATCCTTCATTCCTTCAAACTAGCTAGAGCTATCTAATCTTCTAGTCTTTTCTTGTACTGAGACTGCTCACAATATCCTCGCTACCTAGATAAATGCCCTGCCACCAGCCAATTATTAGCTGGTCCAGCCTTCAGAGAACTGTGCTCACTAAACCCTAGTACTCACTCAAAAATCAAAGACATGATTTCCAAAATGGCTGCACACTGATCAATATTTGAATTTCAGCTCTCCCAGTGTGAAAAAAGAAGCTGAGAGATAGGCGTGAGTAATTCTGCCAGCTTTAGTAAAATTCAGTTACTGGCTAGTAAGCATACTGCCTACATGCTAGCAAAGAAGAATCTTACAGAGCCTGAAAAAAAATCAACTAGAAAAGGTGAAGAGAAAGTACACAGACTGGGGAAGAATCCTGCAATTGTTGAGCAAAGAGCAGTTCATGCTCCAGCTTTGGTATAAGAGATGGCTTCCAGAAACTTAAAAGAAAAAAAATAATTCTAATGTACTGAGAGATTAAAATAATTTAAACTTTAAAGAAGAATATCAACTGAAATAACAAAAGGCTAGAAAAACGGGAAGAAGCTTTAATAAGCTATTCAGATAAACTGATAAAACTGCACAAATCAGAGGTCAAAATGAAGAAAAGGCTGGCTGAGTATTAGACTTCTCAAGCAAAGCTGTTTCAGAAAATGTTAAAAGAGTTAGAGGACAGAACATGTAGAGAAAACCTGAAATTTTCTGCTGTACCAGAAAACTGGAAGCAATAGACTGTACTAGTTTTATGAAATCACAAATAAGCCATTGGACTGATATTCCATACCCGGATTTGTTAATTGAAATAACACATTGAATGTATGCAGAAGCATAGCTGGTTCAATTAGTGTCCTGGGCCTGTACTATAAACAGGTGCCACAGCCCCTCAGCTCTTCAAGTGAAGAGCAAAAAAAAAAAAAATTAACTGATCAACTTATTACAATTACACCTATGCACTTCCCCAGCACAAAAAAAAAGAACATTTCTTCTATTGCCTCACCAACCAAGTGGCAAGATGCATGACACGCCCCCCCTCTCCCCTCCCTCCTGCTCCAGCAATTCAGGTCCCATTTCTGTGTCCTGCGCCCAACTTTCCCTTAACGTATTTTATTTTAAAAAAAGCATTTTGTCTTTTAAAATGTAGCAGACTCTATTAAGAAACTGCTTCCTGCAATCCAACATAATCAACACTAATATTGAATTGAGCAGATTTCTTTTCCAAGATGGAATCATGTCCTCTTTGCTCTACTAATTATCAGAGTTTCTTTTACCATTAAGGATTTGTTACACGCTAGCTGGATGTTATGGGTCAGAGTATCCTCCTACTCTGCTGTCAGTCCAGGTACAGTTAGTAGCTTAAGCACTGGCGGGACAGTTTTGGGAGAACAAATGGCTTTGGCCTACTTATCTCCTCTTGCGGGAGTGTTGGGGTTTCCATGAATTTCCCCTGATGCTTTTGATAGACACCAGATGACATAAGGAAGGAGAATGACTTACTAAGGAAAGGGAGGTTTCTGGGCTGTTGTGCAACACTTTCAGAAGTAAAGGTTGTTGTTGTTCTACTAAACCCACTGCATGTATCCCCAAAATGCATGAGGAAAGCAGTATTATAAGGAAATATAGGACCTAATATCTGAATCTGATCTAAACCTGCAGCTGTCTCCCAATTAAATGTTCATATATCATCTCCAGCCTCTTATGATGAACAGTGCACTTTAAGAAGCAAGCACATTAGCTAAGCTTTTCCAACAGCCACAAACATATTACAATCACATAAAGAGACTTTTTATTGTTAAACCCATTACTGCTTGATAGTGCCTGAAAAAGCACAGACTTTTAAGCTGTTTCAATGGAAGCTCAGCATCACTGCTAATACATCTAACCCCAGATGGGGCAAACTAACACTGCCCCATTCACATCCTACAGGCAGCTGCAGTAGGTGGCAAACAACTAAAGCAGAGTAGAGATCATTACTGGAATCCAACACTAACAAGAAATAGTAGGACTGCATTCATTGGAGTCACCACTTAAGATGGTTGTTTTGAATTAAGGTGGCTTATTTGTATGATACCATCCATTTGGAGGCCAGTTAACTGACAGTGTGCACAAAGATCCTATCAGCACTTAGCAGGCACTGACAACTTAACTTTAAGTGGTGACATTAGTCCAAGGATAGCCTTCTTCAATTGTTGTGAGCAGAACTGACCAGAGAGAGTTAGTGAGCAGTCAGATAAAGCTGAGCAGCGAGCATTCATGTGTTTGAATGTCTATCTGCCAAACATGTATTAGTGTACAGTGATGTGTTGTTGTACATATCTGAGCACTCTTCTTAGCATGCACTAAAGTACCAGTCCACAAGGCAATGTGAAGGGGTGAGGTACAGCACTGAGCAGCGTGGATTAGAGCAGCAGTTGAGGGTTGGTACAAGGGTCAGAAGGGTAGTACTCTGATAGGAAGATGTAGAGTGAAGCAATAGCTTGGTCTAGTGGGTAGGGGAGAGGTAAGTAAGGTGCTTTTGGGAGGGATAAGTGGTTTGGCTGATGCATCTCTAGGAAGGAAGGGGTGCTCATCTTGAAGAATATGGATAATCAAAAGAGAGCAGAGAAAGGTGTAGGGGTTAGAGAGGGAGATGAGGAAGGGGCTTGGTCAGATATAAAGGGATACAGAGACAGACAGGGTGGATCAAGGCATGACACTGGTGGGGGGCTGCTGAGGTTGGAAATGTGCTGGCATGCTGAAAGTTAGCATCCCTCCTGGCCAATTAGCCCTATCTTTCCCCATCACAAGGATGAGAGAAAACCAGGAAGAGACATCATTTAGGCAGCCATTGAGCCCTATCCCCTGTCTATGCTTAGCATTGTGAGCAAACAGTGTGTGCATCAGGCTGTCTGCACTCTGCAAGGGTTGCTGCAGGCAGGCAGAGCCCTGTTCTCCTATCATCAAACAGAGGTGACGTCCCCCTACAGTCTCCACTGCAGAAATTGCACCACCTGATGAGCTCCTCAAGTGCCTGCAACCTCTCCCTCTCCCAGGGAGAGGCACTGAGGGCACTCTTCATCACTCCTCCCCCTCCCTGCCTGGCTCCAGTGGTGGGGCTGCTTATCAAACCTTGAACACTTGGGTCACAGTCAGAGATCCAGCTCCCTCTATGTCACAGAGCCAGAGTTAACATGGAAGGTTTAGGAAAACATGGACAGAGATAATCATGGCAAGAGACCCTGGGGAAAAAAAGGCCAGCACAGAAAACAAAAACAGGAAAACATATGAACGGAACTAGCAGTAAAGCTATAGATAGTTCTGGTGAGCCAGTCAGGGAGATGAATTAAAGTAAGAGAGAGAGAAAAGAAACAAAAGAGGAATAGAAGTAGGCAGGTATTGTTGAAAATGATATGTAGAAGAAGATGAAGCAAGAGCCAGTAACTGAATTAGTGGATGTACAGTGGCTGTACAAAGGAAAAAAAAACAGCAGGGAAAGTAATAGATATGGAAATGGTAGTGCTACGGAAAACAATCAGAAAGTGTTCAGGGAGAAAGGAAGAGAACAGAACTGGAAAGTAGGAAAGGCGTGATAGGCAGGTTGGAGTTTACATACAGCACAGAAAGCAGAAGAGATAATTTGGTCAAAAAATAATAAGAAGCAATGCTATAGAATGATAATGCAGTGAAGGTGGGTATTTGGAGAGCTTAGACAGATACTGGGAAGAAGCAATGGGATTCAGAAATTCAGTCACCAACAATGTTAGACAGAGAAAACAGAACAAATAGACACTGTGGCAATGAAGACTATACCACAGCTGACACTACAGAAGTCCAGGAATTCAAAAGATGGTGGCAAAGGTAAGGGGGCACCCACATGGTGTGGCATATGTAAATATCCCTGATGTTTCAGAGACTGATGAAGCTGTATATATAGCTAAAGTAGTGTTACCCAATGCAGTCATAAAAGGAGGGAATAAGAAGAACAACTATTGACTGATGCAGTTACCACAAAGCAATGGCAAAGGTTAGTGAGAGCTCAGGAAGAAGCTTGTCATAAAAAAAGCTTTATGTCAAGAAAAGACTTTGCCTAAATTCAAAGGGTACTTCCTGCTGAAATCTGTATTCAAAATACACCTCAAGATGATTGTACCTTTAAACTAAGAAGTAGGGAAGGGGTCTGACTAAAGTAGCAATCATAGAAAGACAGCAAGGACATCTAGACATACGGAAATAGTATAATTCAGTACTGAGAGTGTAGGAGAAAACATGGGTGAGGTGCAGATGCCGTTATGGGTAGAAGAAAGGATATAACCAGATAACAGAGACTTGGGTGTGCAAGAAGAGGGAATCAGATATGACAGTGCCTGAATACAAACTCTAAGTAAAGGACAATGCAGACAAGCTAGCACTACATGTAGCTCACTGGATTATTTATGAATTCAAAGAGGCAGAGGAAGAACAGCATACGCAAAGACAGAAATAACCAAGACAAGTGTTCTGGTAGCCAGAGTAGTGGGAAGGGCGAGAGAACCGGTAGGCCAATGCAGTATGTCTACCTGATATGGAAAGGGAAGGTAGTGAAAGTCTAATGACTAGAATAAGGAAGTGGAAGAGAAAGTAATAATCATGGTGGATTAAAATCTGGGAGACTGAGGAGAAAGGAAAATTAAATCAACTAAAGTCATGGATCAAGAGGGATTTATCCAACTTGTGCATGACGGCATAAGGAACATTAGGGTACCAGACATAGTGCTAAGTAAAATGGAGGCCATAAGGAAATAGAATTAAGAGCATCACTCATAGTGAGTGACCAGGTAGCTGTGTTGGTTGCTATATGGGAACAACAAGGAGATCAACACACACAATAATACTAATATAGGATTACAGAGGAGTGGGCTACATAGTGTTGGAAAGGAGGTTGGGAATAATGCTAGGGTACTGTAGAATTCAAAGAGCAAATAGCTTTTGGAAAAGGCTAGAAACAATGGTTAAGGACAGCATGACAGAAGGGGAAACAGCAGGAAGAAAACGAAGCAAAAGGAAGAGAAATAAAAAAAACAAAGTCAGGGTAACAATAAGGAACAAAGAGAAGATGTATGGGATATGAAGGCGAGGAAGACAAAATACAAAGAGGCAAGAAAAGTGATACAAGAAAAAATAAGGAAAGCTAAGTGAGGGTAGTAACAGAACTAGTACTGAAGTACTGTGAGGGTAATAAACATTTCTAGGCACAGAGAAGTGAAAAAAAGATGGAAAGAGTTAAGCCAGTTGATCAATGAGGAGAAGGAAGTAATAAAAGCAAGGTGCCAATTGAGATACTGTGTTGATTCTTTGCCTCATTCTTTATGATGGAACAGAGTGAAATATACTAGAATGTGCCAGAAAATGGGGTCATAGGTGAAGCATGGATAGCTGGAGTAATGAACGTGTCAGAAAAGGGGGTCATAGGTGAAGCATGGATAGCTGGAGTAATGAACGTGTCAGAAAAGGGAGTCATAGGTGAAGCATGGATAGTTGGAGTAATGAACGTGTCAGAAAATGGGGTCATAGGTGAAGCATGGATAGCTGGAGTAATGAACGTGTCAGAAAATGGGGTCATAGGTGAAGCATGGATAGCTGGAGGAATGAACGTGTCAGAAAAGGGGGTCATAGGTGAAGCATGGATAGTTGGAGTAATGAACGTGTCAGAAAATGGGGTCATAGGTGAAGCATGGATAGCTGGAGTAATGAATGTGTCAGAAAATGGGGTCATAGGTGAAGCATGGATAGCTGGAGTAATGAACGTGTCAGAAAATGGGGTCACAAGTGAAGCATGGATAGCTGGAGTAATGAACTATAAGACGGCATAGCTAGACTTGCCACGTTGAAGGCATGGTTATCTTCTTAATAACTCAGAGCTGCGGATAGTATTATAAGTCAATATATGTACCTAATTCTGAACCCCAAAGCTATTCTAAGACATAGTTTTGTCAAAAATCATTCTACACAGCTTCACAGAGTCTTTATTTTTGATAGGTGGTTGTAACTGTTGGATAACTCCACATTCTAAGACAGTGTATACAGAAAGTTTGATGTACAAAGAAACTGAGTTTGTCAAGCTACACAACAGCAACTGAATTAAAAACTAATAAAAATACTAAATGCTTTGTTTTGCCAAAAAACACAAAACAACAAAATGTCTCAAATTATTCACATTTCCAGTGTCAATAGCATATCTGTTTTTATCTTGCATCATAATACTTTATTTTCGTAAAACATTTTCTGCTTCATAAACACCATTCTTCTTCGTATTAGTTGCATTTTCTTCTTCAGTTCCCCTCCCCATAATACTTTCTTCACCAATATCTTCAGTTACATTATCATCAGATTGTCTTTCTTCTGAAATATTTTCTTCTTTTTCTAACCTTTTCTTTTCTAGTATAAGGCAGTCAAACCAAAATGTCCAAAGTATTTGCATTTTCTACTCTTAGGACTACAATTTGTAATGTTATGTCCCTGTACACACACCAAGTGCCTGTCACTTCCCTCCCAAAAAAAACATGGATTAAGTTGATCTCAGTACTTCACTGTTCCCTGTTTCCCATTCACAATCATAGCATGTGAAATATACTGCATTTTGCTGATGCACACCCAGTGTCACCCATACCTTCACTATATTATAACTAGAAGGAATAAAGTCTTTAACTCAAGTTCCTCTATGTCCACTGTTCTGAACTACACATTTCACAAGAACTCCCAAACAGACTGTGAGCAACACCACGAAACTTAAATGAACAGAAACATCCCCTTAAGCCTCTATTAAAATCCAAGAAGCTTAAGTGAAGGCTTGTACACTATGGAAGGATTATATCCCTTTAAAATTAGGTGATTTAATCAATTAATTAAATGAGGCTTTGAGAGGGAATTTTAATCATTTGTATTGGTTAATTTTTGTGAGCAATCTGTATTTATATGTGTGTGCTTTTACTTTTGATTGTCTGAAGAAGAAGTGTGTATCACTGCGAAAGTGCTCAACTATTATTAATAAATTTTATTATTTTAATCTGTTTACTTCTCAGAGTCTTCGTTTTATATTCCATTTGGCTTTTGCCTGGGACGTTGTTTCTGAACTACACATTTATTTTCTTTGTTAACTCCCATCCAAAGGTCTGAAAAAATACTCATTCCATGATGGCAATGAACTTTTTTCTCCACTTCATTCATAAATCTTTTAATTAAAGTAAGAGTTTCAAATGTAACCTCACAAAAGTCGTCTACTCCTAGTGTATTAATAGTTATGTCCTGTACTTTAAATGCAAAGGTAAAATAATACTGTCCATAACTTCATTCCCATTAACAGTGTCACCGTTCTTTGGTTAATTCTTATAACTGGTGTTTTCTTTTGGTTTTGTTGTCCTTGCAGTAGTCCTTGTCTACTTTTAGTTTTGAACTCAGTATCTTAATTGCATTTGTTTACCATTTCTGTATATGTAAAAGTTGTATTACTGCTCACAACAACACCCTGTTACAGCAGCATGCTTTTAAAAACAGCTACTCCAATGGCAAAGCATACTTCCAAAAGTTTGCTAAAACCTTCTGGTAATCCAGTTTTTCCTGGTTTATCTGGCAGCATCTTCTCTGCCACCACTCCTGTCATACAGTCCACTACAGTACTCCAACTTACTTCCTCATCAGCATTTGAGTCACCTCAATCCATTATCTCTATCAACACAGGAGTTTCCAGACCTCATTCCCCCAACCTTGTAACAACAATCTTCTCTCTTACAGAATCTGTTCACACTAAATCAGTATTCAACATTACTGCAGTCTCAGCTGTCTCTCTCCTTTCCTCCTCCATATTGTAATTCCCCAAGCTCTAGTGACAGTTCTCTGGCTCCCCCTAAGAGCTCAGAAAGAATAGGGGATTTTCCAGGTGTCCTAGCCAAGTCAGCATGACTGTCACCTTGAGTACCCTGAAAAGAGGACACTGGCCTAGTGGGATTAACCAGTTTATGAAAGAGTAAAAAAAAGCATAATAACATTGAAACTAATTTGCCTATAAACAGTACAATGTCCCCAGTCTGTTATCTTCCTAGAAGGGTTGTCTTCTATGTTCGAAACAAAGTAGAAGAACAGCTGAAGAGACGTACATAATCAAAACATCACAAGTCTTGTACCTTCAGTTTGTGTAACTAATATACCAGCAAAACTCAGGAATTGTGATGTAGTCTGAAAATGTGTACAGGTGAGATTGGAAGGCTCCTTATCAGAAGTACGAGACCCACAAATGCAAGTACTGTAACTTTGACAAAATAAAGGGCAATTACACTATAAACACAGTGAGTCCTAAAATGCACTGCAACCCTAATAAAGTGTTTTTGCAGGGGGCTTTGTCCCCTGTGCCTCCAATGTGTGTGTGTGTGTGTGTGTGTGTGTGTGTGTGTGTGTGTGTGTGTGTGTGTGTGTGTGTGTGTGTGTGTGTGTATGTGTATATATATATATATATATATATATATATGCGGAAATACTCTAAGGTGCCCCAGCTGTCCCTATACTGGCACTTTCAGTATCCCTTTTCTGAAGATCACAGCTATGGTGCTGGACACTTCACTGGACACTTCACTGGGCACCAGGCTAATATCAGACTTGCCAGTTAGATACATATAACCTTGACAGTTGATGACATTATTCTGGTCAAGAGTGGAACAACTCTTTTTTCCAGACTTGACTAAAAAGCTGGATATCATCGTAGTTCATACAGCTAATAGACATATCTCTATAGTCAAAAACTTACAGGTCTAAGATTATTCAAGAAACTGAATGGTGTTACCAAAAGGCATTTGTTTTTCAAAATGCAATTTAGCAAGACTTACAAGGTGTGTCTAATAAAATAATATTGCTGTAATTATTAATAATAATAATGATAATAATAATAATAATACTTCTGGGATGCCACATTTATTATGATAAAAATCAAAATGCTCCTGATGACCTCCTTATAGAAATGTTTCAATCCTCAAGCAATGGTGGACTATCCATAAATAATAGTACATTTTAATTTGATAAAACTAGACTAGACTTAAATGTATTTAGTTTTCATAGTCAAGGGCTATCCCCTGATCAGAAGAAATTTGTTGCAGTGTAATTGACAATTGCTTCACCAAAAAATTCTACGGCAGTAATAATTCTAATGAGGATGGCAAACTAGTATACTAGGTTTATGTCAGATTTCTCAACAGTAATAAAACCTGTAAGGCACTTAAAGTAAATCCACAGAAAGTAAAAGAGCAGTTTAACCCTACAGACAGCCATTGGTTAATCTATTACAGCTAAAAAAATTATTAATAATGGATGCAGGTTGTATGGGACTGGGTGCAAACCAGCAGAAAGAAATAATGACGTAAAGAAAAGTACAATTTATACAAGAAGAGTTCACCAAAAGAAGAGGAATCATTTTTTCTGTTGTTTAGAATTGTAAGCATTTCTAGCTCTATTTGTATTGCAATCCATTTAAGTATTTTGACAATCACAAATCATTAGAAATTGTGCTAAATAATTTAAGAATTATGCCACTTGTCAGTTTAGAAAAAGAGATGCTGAGGCCATAGCAATACTGTTTTAAGATTTTAAATAAAAACTGGAAGGCATAACCTGTGGATTACATATCGAGATACCACGTACCCGCTACTTTTCAAAAAAGAATTACCAATGAGTCAACACTCGATGAAGAATATATACAATTTATTGGCAGGAATGCAGTGCCAAAAGTCCTTACACTAGAAGATATTTAGAATAAAATGACTACAGATACTTTGTTACACCCTGTTAAAGGATATCCCAAATAAATATATAAAACAAAATAGCTGGCAGTACACCTTATGCATGTGTTAATGCCATGTGTGAACTGTAAAGCTGCATTAATTATCTATCCAGATCAAAACTTATCTTAGAATGTAGTTGCCACACCAATTACTCTGTAAAGCAGAGCACTAAAGCTTGCTCATGAGAGACACTGCTGAATACTGAAAAAGAAAGCACTGCTCAGAGAGACAACGATGAATACTGAAAATGAATGCACTGCTCAGAGAAAATAAATTGTTCTCTGGTACTGGTCGTTATATAAGATCCCTTTACAGAACTGCCTTACATGCCAAACGAATGTGCCAATGTTATGAAACTTTCCAATCCAAATTCTGCATGGTTTCAATTAATTGCAGATGTCTATGTACCACTGCCAACTGAAAGTAGTTATTTAGTCATCAATGTCTTTATTGTCTAACTGGGTGATTCTGAGCAAGACACTTAACCAGACACTGCTCCTGGGCTGAGTATGAAAACGGTCCATGGAAAAATGTGCTCTACCCTGGAAAATAAATATAAATAAATAAATGACTACAAGTACCTAGTAATGGAACTAATTAGTTACAGATCTGCTACAACTGTAGTTCCAGTAATGGATAAAATATGTTTATTTTCTGCGATTATAGATATAGTGGGAACTATTAACTGATCCCTTTTAAGCCCATAACATCTGGTGTTGAATTATCTCAACATCAAGTGCAATGGCCAGAATGGCGAGTGTTGACACAACTTGCTTTTCTTACTACTGTCTTTCTATTTTAAACTCATAATGATGCTATTTTAAAATAAAAAACACATTATGCCCCTCAGAATACTTTAGAAATAATTATCAGATTATTCATTGAGTATGAAAGAACTTTCTATATTAAACAAAGGTTTATCCTTGTTCCAGCCGTTCCAGCACAAGTAAGTGATCTCTTAACAGATGTGAGTTTGTTTGCATGTAGTATAGTATTGAAACTAATGTTTGGTAGAACAGTGAAATCTCACATCTCTGTTTATAAGAGACCTAGTACTTTTTCTCCCCTTCTGCCACGACACATTGACTCATTTCTACAAGCGTGTGAGAAAGAAATATGTGATACTATGTTTGCTCCTCATAAGAGAGGTTTCTACAATATGGATTTGTCAGAGAAACAAGCCTTAGAACGCTTGCAGAATTCACCTGATTTGTGTACAAGACCAGCTGACAGAGGAGAAGCAGTGGTGGTAATGACTAAAACAGATTATTTGAATGTATTGTTAGATGATGATGATATTTATTCTAAGATGAATTGGTCTCAGTTACAGTCAATTATGAGGAATATTAGTGACTGCTTATATGATCTGTTAATGGGTAGACTTACTGATGAATCCCTGTATTATATTTTGAATGTTAATTATCCGGGTATACCCCTTATTAAAGGTCTAGCAAAGATTCAAAAGTCAAGAAAAGAACCACCAATGAGACCTATAGTAGTCGGTATGGGTTGGGGGTCATGGAACCCCTTTCTATATATGTAGAGGGGAAGGTGAAACAAGTTGTGTCACACATTCCTACTGTATTAAAGGACACAACTCATTATTTAAAGGATTTAGCTGACTATATGAATGAACATGATGTTGCTTCATGTTTGATGGTGACTTTAGATGTTAAGAATTTATTTACATCTATACCCAATATTTATGACATCAATGCTATAAGAGAAATTATGATTACTAAATGTGCTTTTGCTAATGACACCATCAACATGATTTGTATGTTTTTAGAGTTGATTTTAGGAAAAAATGTTTTTATGTTTGAGAGACAGCTATATTTACAGAAATGGGGTGTCGCCATGGGCACCCCATGTGCAAATTCATATGCAAATTTGGTGATGTATTTTTGGGAAAGCCAACACCTCTATAATAATGTGGTCTGTGACAAGATTAAGTTATACAGATGGTTTGTAGATGACATCTTTATCGTGTGGGCTGGGGAAGAAAAACCTCTACTAGAATTTGTTACATACCTAGAGTCCACCACAGACTTCCTTAGGTTCACCACCACATATTCCTATGAGGTTATAGATTTTTTAGATATATCACTTACTAGAGAACCATATGGGAATATTTCCTCCACCCTGTATCATAAGAAATGTTGGCATAATGGATTGCTCTACAATGGTAGCATGCACCCCAGACACATTTTTCCCAATATAGTGAGAAGTCAGTTTATGAGGATTACTAGACTATGTAATAAGGAAGAAGATCTAGGGAGAGAAGCTAATACACTTGCAGGATTATTTTTAGATAGGGGTTACAATAAAAGAATGGTAGATGGAATGCGAGAAGAGGTGATAGCTAATGGAACAGGGTCTTCTCCAAGAGCAGCAGGGTCGATAAGAAGGATTTTACCAATAATCCTAATAGGAAGAAGGTCTCATTTACCACCAAATATACCAGTAATATTAATATGATACAGGATACTATTAAGAAATACTGGCATTTTTTAATCATGGACAAACAGTTGAAGTTGTGGGAAATACACCTACTTTTATTTATAGAAATAATAACAAACTCAAGCAGCTGTTATGTAATGACAAACAACTGAGATTACAAGAGAGCAGCAGGCTAGGAACCTATGCTTGTAGGAATTGTAAGATCTGCAATGTCATAACTAAGCAGCAAGAGTTTATCCATCCCAATATGACATTTGAATTTAAACCTAGATTTTATGCTGACTGTAATACTATGAATATAGTCTACCTGGCTACATGTAATCTCTGTACTTGCTTTTATGTGGGCAAGACAATACAGTGGATGAGAGATAGAGCCAATAGACGGCTGTATGAAATAAGAACTAAAAATGTTAAGAATGCCCTTGCTAAACATGTTATAGAATTTCCAGAGCATAGTTTTAGCTTCAGGGTACTGCAGCATATCCATAAGAATATAAGGGGAGGTGATACGAACAACTATTTAGAATAAGTGGAGTTAAGGTGGATACTGAGGCTCCAGGCACACAGGTGTCCAGGCATCAATACTAATACTAATGTTAGCATTAAGCCTGTTTTAATTGGGTCTAGGCTTAGAAATACAAGAGCACTGAAATAGAGGAGTGGCTGTGCCTAATAATTTACGTTAGTTGTTTCTGATAGGTTGTTTTAAGGTATAATTAAGTTTGATTTTTTTGTGATTATTAGGATCTGAAGAAGCGTAACACGCGAAAATGCTTGTCCTTTTGCAAATGTTTTATCCTTTATTAAAGTAGAGCTTTTTGTCGTGGCTGTCCTATTGGTTTTTATTTTGTATCTTAGAAATAATTATGGTTTTGTATTCAAGACAGTTAATATAGTGATGAAATAATTACCCTGCAAGTATAACAAATTAAATGAAAACTCAGGCAGTGAAGTCAGATATCATGCGACTGAATCAGTGGTGGATTAAGTGCACCTTAAACCCTATACTGTTTTCAGACTATGGGATCCCACTCATGTTTTAACGACCATGCATAAATGCATGCACCTGTTCTTTTGAACTCACCTTCCTGACTGAGTAAACTTACGCACTAGACAAATTATATGTACTGTTTAATAAAGCAAAATGTGTTTGAGTATGTTTGAAACGTGTAGTGTTGAACTTTTTTCCAGCAAGAAATGAAACAAAATTTACTAAATAATACAAATAACAAAATTATCCATGTCAGATCATTTCTACCATAAAAGGCACCAATGCAGCATTCAGTATACAACTAGAGCATTAGTAAATCTAGTATGACACTGCATGCATACCAAACATTATGGTAGATTGGTTCCTGTATCACACTAATCAAATGCAAAAATACTGAGAAACTGTTTGGCACAACAGCCAACAGTGATGATAGGAAATCTTTATGGAATAACATCACAAAGGCTTTTGGTCTAGATGTCCACTATTTTTTTAAAAAACAGTGTGAAATATTGAGTGGTCTCTGAAAAATTCCTGTTTCTGTGTTGGGTATCATTAAAGTACTTGTTAACCTTCAGGTCACTTCTAGGTATGTGTGAGTTTGTTTTTATACAACATTTGACTACTTTTCAAAGAATGCAATGACAACCAACACCAACATTTTGGAGAAACAATATCTCAGAAAAGGAGTGAGATGATCTTGAAAGTATGAGATTTCTTTTGAAACAGGTTTCAAAATCCTGTGACACACTGAAAAAGTACAATTTTGAACCCATAAATCTCTAAATACAGTATTTCAACAATGTTTAAGCTATAGGTCTGCAAAAAGTATGCATTTATAAACTAAAAGATTTTATTATTAAGTCAAACAGCTAATAAACAATCATGAAAAAAGCGATTAAAGAACATCCTGCAGAAGTAAACTGTGAGCAAACATTATTTTAGATTGGGATTAGGATTCAGGACCCAAAAAACTGGTAAAAGAGTCCGTTGAACATTATTGCCATAGCAAGGAGGTGTTTTATAAGTCAGAAAAGTCTGATGGTTTAAAACTATAATGGTGTGTTCTTGAGAAAATGGCCTATCCCTGAGGATGAACATGGATTTCAATATAAATGGTCTGTAATGTGGAGAGGTGCTGTTGACTCATAACAATTGGCTTTACTGTTCGGGTCCCCATTTTATTGTCGTCTGTAGCCTATACTGCGGTTACCACCTGTCACACTTTGCGAGGGACAGTCCCTCTCTCAGCAGTTGTGTCCTGCGAAAAAATCGAAAAAATAGCATATGTCCTGACATTTTAGGACAAAAATATTTCCTAGGTTTTCTTTAATAGTTGCATAGAAGAGTTGTTTTTTATCTGAAATACCTAAATGTTATATGAAATAGCATAAGCAATTCAAATCCTACAGGAATAAGCTTTCATTTGGCAA
>NC_056732.1:322356015-322368515 GCF_019279795.1 Protopterus annectens | reverse complement strand
AGGTATACAAAACAGTGTTGCGACCAGTACTTCTGTATAGTACATAAACCAGAATGGTGAAGGCGGAGCAGTTGAGGAAGCTAGTGGTGATGAAGATGACATGCCTGAGATAGGTTGTAGGATGCCCACTGTGGAACAGATAAAGAAATGATGACATTAGACCAAAAGCCAAAGTAGCTCCAATTGCAGAAAAGGTCAAAGAGAACAGATTACAGTAGTTCAGGCACATGTGCAGGAAAACAGAAAACAATTTAGTAAAGACGATTTGGGATAGACAGGAAGAAGGAAGAAGAAATGAGGATGTCCAGCAAAGAGAAGGATGGACTATGTGATAGAAGACATACAACAGACAGGTATAAGTGTTGATGAAGGTAGGAGAGTGGTTACTTAACCAAGAGAGGTGGCAACAGTTGATGTGACATCCTGACCCCATGAAGAAAATGAAGAAAAGGTGGTTGTTATTGAGTTGTCACTGATGATGATGATGATGATGATGATCCCCTTTTTGTCATTTATAAAAAATATCATGATAAATTAAAGCCATTGTACAAAACCATTTAAATGGTTGATCTGATTCTCAAAGAGGGACAGAACAGCACGCTGTACAGTTAGGTCTTCAATCTGACCAAAACATTGCAGGCTTGAATACACAGCAAAAAGAAAAATACAAAAAAGGTCAAACAAAACATCAGTCATGTTGTTTGGAACCATACAAACTGTGAAACTTTTCAGAAGTAAAACTCTATGACCCCAATAATGTCACTGTAAAACAGGTAATTGTGTGAGCATCCAGGGCTATGGCTACACTCCATCTGTGGCCTCAGTGCTTCACAAAAGACAGTCTTTTTACAGACAAGTATCAACAATATCTGTAGATTCACAAGACTGTTGTAGTCAAGAGAATACCACTGCCTCTCCCTAAAAGGCTAGCTGGCTTCCATTTCTTGACAGGCTATCACTGTTGTTTTCCTCACATTCAAACGTTTTAACTTATTTGTATTAATTTGTTTCTTATTTGTTAACTGTGTGGAGGGTTGGTACATGGCCCTTTGAAGCCACTACCCTGACCAAGAGGTGTTCACAGCAAAACACAAAAACTTAAAGCAATTAACATGAGTAAAAGCATATTACAATGTTTTGAGAGAAAAACAATCAGGCACAGTATTAATAGTAACTGCAAAAAATAAAAGTACTGGCAGCAAAAAAAGTACAAAAAAATCTGACCTTATTTACAGAGATGATATACACTTTATATAAAATATGACATAGCTTAACAATCTTGGTCATTAGAGGCAGCAGTCTGTTTAAAGAATGTGCTTAGCAAATGGAAGTAGTAATACACTCCGTAGTAGTCCTAACAGTTATCACCTCCCATCATCTGCTGTCGTCACAAAAGCCAAGTGTTTTGTCATTAAAAAGAACCACACTCACTTAAGTATAAGTGAGCACAGCTTTAGGAACATAACCCCAGTAAAGTGGAACTTTCTACCTCAAGGAATGAACAAAACTATTAATATTTTAGAAAAATGTACATGCATTACCTATTCTTACAGAGTTATATGATTGCCATTATTTTACATATCCAAGGTGACTAACTCTTCAGGATAAACTGTTCAGTAGCACCCTTGGTTCCCAGGAATAAATATAAGACTTTGAAAATCCACCTTATCTGTAACCTTCATCTTACCTTGGTGTCATCTTTTTGACTTACTATTTCCATTGTCTGATGTACAGTTTTGGGAAAAGCAGTTCCAAGATTCTGTTTGTTAACTAACAGTCTCTTTCATGCTGTAATACGAGATTTAATCTTCTGTCTTTCTGTGGTGTTCTCTGTGCAATGTATCACATTACTGCCATGTCTTTGAAATAGGCTGCCAATTCATGTAAAGCAGAGCACCTCTATGACACTGTTCAAAAGGAACCTGGACGAGTAGATAGGGAACCGTAAATTCTGACTGGGGATAGAGCCTGCAACCCTCATGGACATGGTCAGTCATTACTAAATACAATTCTGGGTACTGACTGGAGTATCTATGGTATTACATTGAGATGAAATGGCCAGGCTTGAAATGACCTGTGGGTCGATAGCCTAGTAACCTCCTATGATCTTACGATACTAGATGTATGTGTATGGATATATGCATATATAAATTATTCTGACGTTGTTGGCAAAGTAAATTAATGCACTCCTCTGCCTCTCTCCCTGGTCAAGGATGAAAAGGGTACACAGGCCAACCCATATGCCTGGATAACAAATGAATAAACTATACTGACCGACCACTTTTATTACTACTATTTGCATCCAACCACATAGCCACACTGTTATCAGTTTAGTCAACTTTGTTTCCCACTCCAAGTCATCCTTTACTCAAGTCAAACTGTACAGTTTTGATTGGGTTTCTTTTGTTAAATTCCAGTATAAGCCAGCCATAAAACTGAATCTTACTGAACCGATAACATCTGCTTTCCTTATCCTGTAGTCTATTGTGATCCAGGACATCAATTAACCTTTATGTCCGTACCTTCTCCAAGACTTTCTCTGCTACTGATATCATGTTTATGGATCTGTAGCCTCCCAGGTCATCTCTAACTCCCCCTTTAAAGAGTGTCACAGTAGTAATTAGCCTAGTCCTCCAAAACTTAACTGGTGCTGAAAGGGAGGTTACAAAGTTCTGTCACATGGTCCATATGTACACTCACCACATTCTTTGGGGGGAATGCTGTCAGGACCTTAGGACCCTATGGCTTACCTTCCCTTAGTTCCATGAGTTTTAGAACTTCCCTTGGTATGTGGATGCCTGTCTGATGTCCTCAGTCTTTTCCTGGTTTTCCTTGCGAGGGGACACCTCCTTCCTTCTCTTTTGTGACAACAAGAGTGAGCAATTTATTTTGCATTTCCCCAGTCCTCACTGTCGACTATCCCCTCCTTGAACAATCTCTGCAGCTCTATCTTGAGATAGTTTGCCTTTCTGTAATGTTTTGATTTGGCTTTATTTGTTGTTTGTTTGTCTGTTGTTCACCTTGCCATTGGTGAACAGATCCCTGAATGGTCACTGTGGACTAGGAATTCTTTTATTTCTAGCTCTCAGATACCATAGCTAGCCTTAGGCATAGGCCAACTAGGCAGCCACCTAGGGCGCCACTCTACCCGGGGGTGCTTTTCCAGTAATCAGGATAGTGTAGGTAGACCAGGATGAGGGCACAGGGTGGTGTTGGGGGGGTGCTGTGGAGACCTTTTGCCTAGGGCACCAGTTGACCAAAGGCCAGTCCTGTCAGATACCTTTATCTTTGCAAACAGTAATGTCCATTCTCCTTGCTTATTGTGATGTCCAGTATTTTACCATTCTCTGCACTTTCCTTAACTAAATGAATGAATCCAACTTCATCTAGCACCTTCTCTGTTCTAACCTGCATTTGTTACCTTCACTGTTTGCCCCCCCCCCCCATTTTACATGTACTAAAATGGTAGTATTTTTTTGTTTGTTTGTTTGCTTTTTTGGTAAGATTAAAGTTACCTATCAGTACGGCTTTACTTTTCCTGATGCAGGACCTTTTCCATTCCTTTATCTGTTCATTGTCCTGCCTGACAACATTTGGTACTGATTCTATATCTAAACAGCAGCTATTAACATTTTTGCCTCTAGTTTGACTCTATGTGTGTGTCTGTGTGTGTGTGTGTGTGTGTGTGTGTGTGTGTGTGTGTGTGTGTGTGTGTGTGTGTGTGTGTGTGTGTGTGTGTGTGTGTGTGTGTGTGTGTGTGTGTGTGTGTGCTTGCACATGTACGCGTGGCATTATGAATCGAACAATATTGCTGCATCTTGCAGTAAATTGCAAAACTGAGCTTTTGCAGTTGACATTCACGTCTATTTAAGATTTCCTTTTTTATATTCCTCCTACCCACCTACTAAAGGTTCACTTTTGTCATATCTGTCTTATCCACATGAACTAGACTGTCTTTAGTTGTATTTTCCCCATGACATATCAGCTCTGTTTGAATTTTTGTCTTTATTCTGTATAATAAAAGCATAAGAAGATAATTTTGAGCACACACAAAATGTATCCAGTGTTTTCTTGAACACAGCAAGATACCTATTCAGATCTATTTTTTATTGAAGCTCTGTATCATTGCCTCTTTTTTTTTTTTTATTAGACTTATATGTATCTAATGAACCACAAAATGAGTTTTTGCTGAGATCTTCACAATACTATGTTTTATTCATTAACCCAGGACAGTACAGAGTTTATCACCCCTTTCTGATTTTCTGTGTGTATTGTGAATGCTGAAAGACTGCCACTGCATTACATTTTCTCAATGACCCAGTGTCCCGCAAAGAAACTGGAAAACAGCTGGTCTTTTATACGGTGGCAATTAAGGTCATAACTGGTCATACTGAACACAGCAACTTTCGACGGATTAACACACAAATGGAAAATTTTAAGAGGTAATAAGAGGAGGAAAGATAGAACACGATGTCACTTGGTGTAATATTCAAGGGTAGAGATGGTAAAACATAGAAAAAATGTACTTAAACAAGTCACCAAGAATTCAAGATGGACATAAATAAAGTAAATTAAAATGTAAGACCTGACATCTTACAGACAATGCAATAAAAATATAAGGTACCATGACTGAAACATAAATAATAGCTATAAAACTTGAAGACATGTGGTATGTCAAAATGAATGAGCATTTGCATGTTTAACTTAATTATGTTAAAACAAATTTTGGAACAGGGTTCACAGACTGTGTTACAGGCCAAAATATAAGAGAAAATACAGCCAAACAAAATGGAGCTGTATTACACCCACACTGTATTTTAGCTGCCATAAGGTAATTTTCTTTTTGAGTTTTACCAAAGAAAATAATTCACATAGTACGGATGAAGTCTGGAGGCTCTTACTGTATGTGAAGTTATAGTTGTTTTAAAAATCCATCAAACTACTATGAATTGCCTCGCATGAGCATATTAAAAATTAATGTTGCACATGTGAAACAAACACTGACTGCTGTATTCGATTACTAAATAAATATTACTGTTGGATATGCAGCAGACATCTGTGACCTTACTCTGCTGTGGGTGAGTTATAATTTTTATAGCAGATAAAATGCTAGTGGTCTGCCTGGGGAAAAAGTTCATGGACATTTACTAGCCTTATAACAACAAGGTAACTGCACTCCTTACTATCTAAAAGAATTCTCATTGCAATTTGTTTTGAAGTATAATATCCATTGCGATGGATAACAGGAATGTTATAATGTAAAACTGTACAGGAAAAATAAACTTGTGCTCACCGCACAGTATTGCTGTTTGGAATGCTAAAAGAACAATGAAGAATTCTACAAACAATATAGGGAAAATCTTTCAGATGAGCAAAGAATTACATTATATTATGTATATACAGTTATTTTAGATGACTCCATCAGTAAGTAGTTTTCCAACCTTAACACCTAATAAGACCATTTACATAAAAAATAAACTTACTGTGACACTTAGCATGATATAAATGTAATACATTTTATAGGGAATGTGATATGATATGACAACATACAAGCTCCACGCTTTTGTAATTCTGACAGGTTTTTATGGTATGCGTTTTAAAATTTTACTACTTAAAATAAGTATGTGCTTATAACAGTGGCATAGAGAGATGAGCCCAGGCGACCTGAGTTCAACTTGCAGCTTGTCTCTTGACAGTGCAGGCAGGAAGAATGGGTGTTCCCATCCTGTGGGGGATAGTGATTCCTGTCTGTCTTCCACTGCTGGTCTGATGACAGGGCCTTAGTTGGAGATTGAGGGCTCACTATGATGCAGGGAGCTGGGACCAGGAAGATGTGGATGTGGCCATCTAAAATGATGATGGTAGCCTCTGTCAGCGATGTGGGAAGCATACATTTATCCATAGTGGGGCCTAGAAAACCCTTGCTGTAATGCAGGTGCTCTCATTACCACTAGGGGCAGGGTTAGAACATTAAAAAAGTGAAAAATGCTCTAATTGCTGGTATGTCAGTGACAACACAACCATTGCCTGAATGAATGCAACCCCCCCCCCCCCCAAATAGTGTGATACCTGTTTAAGGGGAGTCTTAATAACTAACAAGCATGGGAGGGAAAGGCATACAAAAATATGTGTGTATATTAAGGGAAAAGAGTGAGAATAAAAGCCAGCTGCTTCAGATTTGTGTGTGTGTTTGTGTGTGCGTGTGCATGCGGGTGTGTATGTGTATGTGTTGATCAGAACGTACTTCAATGCTTTTTTTGAACTGCAGAAACGAATACAATCTTCCAAAAGAAATCTACAAGCAGAGCAATTCACACAAACTAAATTGAGGGTTGTGTAATGGGACTTGTGAGAAACAATTTCATAGCATGAAGTGCATAAGTCGAGCATCTCCGTACTACATAGGATCAAAGCCCTGACTATGACTCAGATGACCGTGGTTCAAATATGACAGGCACTGAAACAGCTGGTTGGGGTCTTAGGAAATGAGGAGGCCTAGCCTGCTTGTATTTTGGGGGATGCTAGGGAGACGTGGGGTGTATGCCTGCAGAATGTAATCCTGGCAAAGTATTTCTGGTGAAGATCAGAAAAGAGACCTTCTAGGGTACAGTAGACTACAAGGGAGGCAGGGCTGTTTGAGAAGACTACATCACCAAGATACTCAATGATACACCATCATCTTTTCCATTTCATGCCTATCATTTGGGCTCCTGTAGAGGCATACACAACAGAAGGCAATAGCACAAGGAAAAATCTTCCCCGATGGCTGCTTAGAGGATGGCTATGGCATGGAAAAGGCTGTCAGTTGTAGTATGGAACATACAGGTAGAACCATAGCAGTAGGATGGCTATGGCATGGCAAAGGCTGTCAGTTGTAGTATGGAACATATAGGTAGAACCATAGCAGTAGGATGGCTATGGCATGGCAAAGGCTGTCAGTTGTAGTATGGAACATATAGGTAGAACCATAGCAGTAGGATGGCTATGGCATGGCAAAGGCTGTCAGTTGTAGTATGGAACATATAGGTAGAACCATAGCAGTAGGATGGATGGTCAGCAGGCACAGCATGCAGAACTGTAGCAAAAATGAAATTGGCACCAGTCGCTTGCACTGATACAGACTATGCAACAGTATTGGTGATATGCCAATGTAATTATTGAGTGTCACTTCATCAGGACTGTTTCCTATCACAAATCAATACAAGGGATATTGGTGAGTGTTTGATATGAAATGCAGTATAACACAGCCAAATGAAGATGAGCATTCTCCTGTGCTACACTTCAGCTCCACACAATTTTTGATTACAGGATTTACATAGCACTAGGGCTGGCTGCACCCCATAATATTATGATAGGTAGCCAGGCAATGTTGATTCAGTTTTTCAACCAGCCATCTTCTGAAAACTCCTTAATGAACTTTTTTGGTGGGCAGTGTTGTAAGGAGGGAGGAGTTAAACATCAAGGCTCTTCCTCAGCTCCTGCCCTCCCTCTTTGTTATGCTGTGTCATGCAGCTTACTTTGTGTAATACCACGTTACTCCACGTAAAGCAAAGCAAAGCAGGGTGCTTCATGGAAACCCAGCAGCATGCAAAGCAGCTCCATAATGCAGGATATTTTACAATCACATCCGAAGTTCTAAGTTCTAATGAATGCCGCATGAAGCTCAGCTCTGCAATTTATTGGAATAAGTGGGGCACTGATGGAATGTCCACTCTGCCACATTTCCCCTTTGTGTTATTAGTGTCATTTTAAAATATTAATGCTGCACTAATAATTAGCACAGCCATGGTCAATGCATTAACAGATTATTTACAAATTCAAACCAAAGTAAAAAAAAAAGATTTATTTTTTTATTTGAAAATATAATTTAATTATTTAACTCCCTTCCATCTTCCTTCAAACCTCACCCTCAGCCATGCACAATATCAGGTTGTTCTCCCTGGGTTTTATGTTCATGTTTCCCTGAATCTCCAAGTTGCTTCTTTCTAGGTACTGTGAATGCCAACTTTCATTCGATGAGCCCCCCCCCCAACTCCTTGGAAAGTCATCGTCAATGGTAGTCTTTGTTAGGCTCAGGGAGCCAATCATCCAATGGGAAGCAGAAAGCATGGAGCTTGTGAGGCATCATATTTGCAATGGCAGGCTGATTACCCTATTTATGAATGTGGCTAGTGCAATGGCAACAGAACATCATTACCACCCTCTGTTTTTAACATGAGATGTCCTGTGATGCTCCCGGTCTCTAACAAAGGTCACCCAAGCATCATTTTTTTCTTTCCTAGCTCTTCCCAGGATATGAGAGCTGATCATCAGTTGCTTCATCACATCCCCTTGGCCAGCCCTAATGGCAGCCTGAGTCTGTTCCTAAACTCGGGTACAAATGAATGCTCTGCCTCTGCACCATCAGGCTAGCATAATTAAATTTTTTGTGACTGTACAATTGTTTTATATGTTTACTTTGTATTTTATCAACTGTTTTATTTTAAATTTTATCTTCACAGCTTCTTTTTTTGCCAGAAAAGCCTTCATTGCTTCATTTGAGAAGATTATGGTAGTGTTTATAATCCAGAGTAGATTATTTAAATGTTTACAGTATATCACAAGTCTAAAGAGCTGCGAAAGTGTTGAAACAACAATGCTCCCCTGTTAGTATACTACTTTGCATTACTGTGTCAGATAAGCAATTGCTTTCATTTTCCCTTTAGTCATTATTTTTCTACAGGTTTATCAGGTGTGTTGTAAAGTTGTTACTACTTATTTGGTAGTTTTGCATAGTGTACCTGGTATGCATCACTTCTTGTTTGCATACTGAGTTTTATAAAATAAGCAATGCAAGGTGCAAACAAAAGGTAAACAGAAAATGGTAGAGAGGCTATAATTTTCTTTCTGTTGCTCTGTATACAACATAAACAGCTGTACAGTTGTAACTCTACTGACGGATTTTTCGCAATTGCCAGGCTCTTCCCCTTGGAACAGGGGAAGAACCATCATTTATGATACCTGTGTTTTTAATCTCATCCTGGCAATCACCACCTTGAACTCATGACCATAGGAGGGAAAGAGGAAACAGACTAACCAACAAGTTGAAAAGTAAGTTCTATGGCTCAGCTCTCAGGGCATGACAAGCCAGCACAATTCATGTTGTACTGGTGTCGCTGCACCATTCTGCTACTGGTCTGTTCCCCCAAACCCTCATTTATAAACAAGACCCCAAGATACTTAAACTATTCCACTATAGGCATCCATGCAGCTGAAGAGTGCAGTTAATGTATCGATTCAAGGAGTACAGATCGCTCATGGCTGCCCTTAGTACAGAAATAGTGGTCTGTATACAACTGTTGTTGTTGGGGTGTCTAAGCACGGCATACACACACACACACACACACACACACACACACACACACACACACACACACACACACACACACACACACACACACATATATATATATATATATATATATATATATATATATATATGTAGACCCATATATATATATAGATAGATAGATAGATGTGTGTGTGTGTGTGTGTGTGTGTGTGTGTGTATATATATATATATATATATATATATATATATATATTTTTTTTTACACACACGCACGTGCACACACATCGTACACACACATGCACACACACCATACGTGCGCTCACACACACACACACACACACACACACACACACACACACACACACACACACACACACACACACTTTCTCTGTTTATAATTCACCATGCTACTGCCTTAAAGTAATACTATCTTGGTGCATCCCTGACAGAAACATTTGATGAGACTATTAAACTATCTCAGAAACTCAGACAAGGTTTGTCCTTAATGACAAAATAAATCAAAACACACTTCATTTCTCCACTAGAATGGCAGAGTACAGCAGCATTTTTGATAAAGGTGTAAACCAAAGTTCCATCAGGTTCTTATTTGAATTTGACACAAAAATGAAACTACAGCTCTTTAAATAAATATTTTTAAGTGGAGACAGCTGATTTAATTATCAGTATTGTCTGCTATGAATTAAAAAAAAATGGAAAAATACAACATGCCAAACTACACTTGCAATGTACTATAGGGTTAGCTTCAGTACAGGACAGAATACTTTCAAAAACTGATACAATAATTTAAATAAGTAGTAATAAATGTAGTTAATTAATCAGCTAGAAAAATCAGTTAAAGGAGCAATTGAATAAGTGATTAATTGAATAATTGCTTATTGGCATAATGGACTAATTTGATAATTGAGTAATTGAATAATTAGATAAATGAATAACTGTTAATTGGATAACTGAATTATTTAATTGGAAAATTGAAATATTGATTAGTCAGGTAGTGGCATGAACTAATTTAATGATTGATTTATTCGCCAATTGAATAACTGAATAACCAACTGGTTACATAGTGGCAAAGTGAAAAAATATCATTTATGCTACTGCTAATTAAAATTCTTTAACAATTAAGCCTGCTGCTCTGTATTTAAAACTTTCTCCATATGGATATAACCCACACTTGCAATACACTACTACCTCTCCCAGACTTACTAATACATTTTTGTAATGGACCCACAACAATTCGTATGTTAACTTGCTAGCACTTAACACAGAGGGCTAAAGCTCTGAGCTGTTAATGATCTGCTCCCTGTGACAAGGGTGCAAGGTTTTATTCCTTCCACCTACTGTGTGACTCTGAGCTAGTTGAGATAATTAATTAACCAGATAGTGTTCCTAGGCTGTCCTTAAAAAGAGACAGTTGTGTCCAGTTAGCTTACCTGGTCAACAAATAGGTAAAAAAAATGTTTAGCCATAATGCCCTGGATTGTGCCTGAAAAGGATTCCAGTTGGACCAGTGAACATACCTGGCTAACAAATGTAAAATAAATATATAAATGAACAGCCTATTGTATGCACAAGAACAAGACAAAAATAGCGTCTGTGCTCTTACTAAATGAAATTCTTCAGCCATTTCAATATGCAGATCTGTAGTAAAGCTTTCTTCAACACCCATTACCTCTGCTTTCCTTCTCCACTAATGAGGACCAATAAGCTCTTTGCATGTCAGGTATACAAGTTAGTGAGCTATTTTAATTGTTTAAATTCTTGGCTTTCAGAATTTCTTCACTATTTAATTTGCTTACCTCTGCCATCCAAGCTGTTAGTTCCTCAATTTCAATGAACATGAGAGTTCCATTTCTACAGACTGGTTGTTTCTTTGTATTTGGCAACACAAGATTTGTCATAATTATCTCTTCCACCTGCATTGTCTGAGAAATGTCTGCTTCTTTCCATGCCCTTTCCTGTTTAACCTCTTGCATCAAAGAAATATTTCTACCATGTATGCCAACAATAAATGCCAAAGCTTTCAACATGCTATACAGATTGATTCTAATCTGCCTGCATTAGTTTTCCTCAGCAGCCATCTATATAATCTACTATTCTACAGTAAATCTATCCACCATCTTATCATTTTACATCTATTTGTAGCTTCAGTATGAAATCTGAAAATGCCATTCTCTAGGGCCCAGAGTTCCCTCCCGTGACCCGGCCAAATTTTGCCTAAGTATAAATGTGATCTAAGAATTTTCCTGAAAAAGCAGTATAGACTCAGTGGGACTTTTAGCAAACAAAAACTAATATATACCTACCTCCTCAAATGAGAAAAGGGGTCAATATATGTGCAACAAGCTCTCTGGTTTTACAGAAATGTAAGTTAAAGAGCAGAAAGTATTAAATTCCACTTTATGCTGATCTGCAATAAGTCAGTTTCTTCTGATTGGTTTGGGGTTAGCATAATGGTTAAGATGTTTACCTTACAGACTCAAGGTACAAAGCTTGACTCCCACCTTTGGGAAGCATGGCTAAGCTTAAAAGGGCCCCTCGGGGTTGTTAGCCCAGTAATCACCTATGGATCTATAAATCTAAAACCTATGTTTCCTTGTAGAAAAATGGTTGTCCCCATAGCTATTACACATGCTGTTGTGTTATGACATGTTTCACAAAATTCAGTGCATACAAAAATGAGTAGGAGTACACAAGAGGGAAATAGAGGACTTACCTGAGCTGAGTAAAAACCCAGTTTAGTAAAACCCAGCTCATAAAATGCACTTGGCAAAAAAAGATGGACATCAAAATTGTTAACCTAATAAAGGTAAAACAGAAAAAGCACTTTCAGTTAGTACAAGACATATTTTCTGGGGAGGGGGTCAGCTCTCCAAACTCCACACCTACCAGTCTTATATATATCAGCTTGTTGATCCCACAATGCTTATATTTCTTCTTCCCCAAGGTTTGGCAATGGTATATTTTATTCAGGCAGTTCTGGGGTTATTGAAGGGATCACCTCCTGAAAAAATCGAATGTTTATTTGTCAGATTTGTCAGACTCTGGGTTTGTTCAGAATGAATGAATTTTAATGAAGTTCAGATCGTCCTATGATTTGATTTGGTTTCAACAAAGTGGAGCCCCTGACTTGGGATTCACCAAGCTGAATATC
>NC_056732.1:322348515-322351015 GCF_019279795.1 Protopterus annectens | reverse complement strand
GCGACCCATAGTTGCTGGACAGGGGTGGCTTACTGAACCATTCTCCATATTTCTAGAGCATTATCTTAGGCCCGTAGTTGATGTGAATCATTTCATTCTAAAGGATAGTAAACATTTTCTTTTGGACTTGTATGATTATACTCGGACCTTGAGTGATGATGAAAATTATATTCTTGTTACTCTAGATGTTACCAGTTTGTTTACTGTTATACCTAATGATCTAGGTGTGGTTAGAGTACAACATTATTTAAAGAATAGGTCAGAATTGGATGATAAGACTATAGATCTTCTAGCATTATTTTTGGAAACGGTGCTCTCTAACAACTTGTTTGTTTTTGATGACAATGTTTATTTGCAAGGATGTAGCTATGGGCACTTCTTGTGCCAATAGCTACGCCAACATTGTAATGGCTGATTGGGAGGAAGAATTGTTGTTCCCTTTAGGGAGTTTCCAACAGTATGTTGGATTTTATAGAAGATTCGTAGATGACCTTTTCCTGATTTGGAAGGGTGATGAAACCAGCCTCTTGGGATTTGTGCATACTATAAATAGTTTGACGAGGTTTCTTAGGTTTTCTTCTTGTTTTTCCTCTACAGATATATCTTTTTTGGATGTTAATATTACTAGACTTGAGAATGGGCTCTTGAACACTTCAGTTCATAGGAAAGCTTGTTATAGAAACACCTTGTTACACAGGCACAGTATGCACCCTAAGTATGTTTTTGACAATGTAGTAAAAGGCCAGATGATGAGAGCTTCTAGACTCAATCCTACACATGAAGGTTTCTCACAGGAGATATCTGAGCTTAAGCATAGGTTAACTGAGAGATGTTATAATGAAAGTGACATTGATAGGACTGTCGTTGAAGTGAATGAACTCAGACAATCTAGGGCACGTCCTTACTTTTCTGAGTGGGATGAGATCGAATATGACACTAAAACTATTAAAACTAGTGAATTAAGGTTACCTTTATACTTTACTAAAGATGTGAAGCAGGTTACAGAGGTAATAGGGAAACACTGGGATACCCTCCTACTTGATAATGATGTCAATGACGTCGTAGGACCTGTACCCAAGTTTGTTTATAAGAATAAGCGTAACCTAAAACGCATGTTGTGTCATAATTTAATGGTCAGTCAGTGTATGCCTGATGTCCGTGATTATAACACCTCTCCTTGTAACGATTGCAATCAGTGTCAATATATTGACACTGATATGAGTTTTATACATCCTGTCACTGGGCAGGAGTATTTCTTTCACACCAAGACGAACTGCTTGAGCTCCAATGTGGTCTATCTTGCTAGATGCATATCTTGCACAGCATTTTATATTGGAAAGACTTGTAGACAACTAAGGGAACGCATTAGAGAGCATGTGTACCATATACGTCTAGGCTCCGAACATAATGCCTTGGCTAAACATGTCATGCGTATGGGAATTTCCCATTCTTTTAAGTTCTGTGTTATACACAGAACAATTTCTAATGTCAGAGGGGGGGACATTGATAATTATACACAGGAATGCGAATTGAGATGGATCATTCGCTGTAGAGCAGATAAGTCCCCTGGTCTTAATGACAAGGTTCAATTACAGCCCATTTTACGTAAGAGAAAGTTGCCCAAGTCCAAACATCATTAAGCATTTATAATTATTTTACATATATATATATATATATATATATGTTTTTATTCTATTTTATTATTGTCTTGTTTATCTGAATATATGTAATGTATTCAAATATATGTATTTTTAGGGTCCTAAGAGATATATTGTAGTATAGTTCCTTTTTTGAATCATTTTTATTTATTGGGAATGTTTAGCTTTAAATGCTCTGGGAATTTGAAATGTGTGGGAAAGTTTTTGACCTATCAGCAGTGATTTCCTGTTATATAAAAGAACTGTTTTTATATGGAGTGTAATAGTCTGAAGAAGAAAGCCCTACGGGTGAAAGCGCTTACTTTATGTGCAATAAAGAAGTTTTATACTAACTTTTGGAGACGTCATACCTACATTTTTGGCTTACATATCTGGACCTGTGCTTTTTATTGGAGAACATCTGCCATTTGTGTTCCTGTGTATGCCCTGGCGTTTTACTTTTATATATATATATATATATATATATATATATATATATATATATATATATATATATATATATATATATATATATATATATATATATATATATATATATACGTGTGTGTGTGTGTGTGTGTGTATCTATATATATATATATATATATATGTGTGTGTGTGTGAGTGTGTGTGTGTGTGTGTGTGTGTGTGTGTGTGTGTGTGTATATATATATATATATATATATATATATATATATATATACATACACATATATATATATATGTATATATATATATATATATATATATATATATATATATATATATATATATATATATATATATATATATATATATATATATATATATATATATACATACACACACACACACACACACACACACACACACACACACACAAAA
>NC_056732.1:322324062-322348015 GCF_019279795.1 Protopterus annectens | reverse complement strand
ATGTTCAACTAAAAGTGTTTCCATTATAAACTAAATGCCTTAACTTACATAAAAAAATAAATGTTTTTTTTCTAATGTCTTACTACATGTTTCTAATATTTTATATTTCATTTCATGCTTAACAGGTAATTTTGAAAGCATTAACCTCCATAAAAAGTCTCTACCATCCTTCCGATGTTTATTGCTTTGTTGTCTACTCCTAATTGCTAGTAAAACATCTTTGGAAACATGCTGCCAAAGATAAAGATGGAAACAATTTATAACTACTTTTTCATACAATATTTTTATATTATGCCCAAAATCGCTGACATTTTTTTCCCAGTCTTTAATCTTTCTTTCCCATTCTTTCAATGCGTGACATATATTACTCTTTATACTTTTCTTTTCCTTTATTTTAACCCACCAATCACCATATTTACACTGTATAAACTCCACTACAGTCAAATCATTTGTTTCAAACATTAGATTTAATACCTGAAGTAAACAGAGAGATGATAATTATACTACATGATTTTTAAATTCAAACCTCCTTTTTCTATCTTATTATAAATGAATCATCTTCTGATAGGATTTAATATAGACCTCCACAATATCGAAAATATTAGTTGCATCCAGTTATTATTATTATTTGACATTTGTTGACTGGGTTAATCCGACTGGGCAGCAGCCCTTTTTCAGTGGAGGCCCAAGAAGAAAAGCTCTAAAAAGTACAAGTAACAAAAGTAATCACATGACAGAGTTATAGCTAACATTACAATAATTACTATATATATGAGATGTATATTGAAACATGTTAGGAAATGGTCATTAAATTGAAAACATAATATAGTACGAAGTTTCATACAATAGTAAGCAGAATGCAGAAGATATAGATATGTTTGTAAACCAGTAAGTAACAAATATATAAACAGGAGATCAGCCCAGGGCAACAGCCAATTTCCAAGCCAATTTGGAAGCTGTAGGAACTACTGACTATTAGTAGATTTTATTAGAAGCAGAGGCAGAGAGAGGCAGGAGAAAAGGTTGCTGCAATAGTATTATAGGAGGGGAGGTGGATTAAGTTGGGTAATAGCATAAGCATGTCCATAATATATGTAGAGTTTCCTTTAGTGTTGTTTTGAAAGAGTTGGGGTTAGAGTTCTGTCCAACACTTAGTGGCAATTTATTCCTAGCATTTGCCACTGGGTAGCTGTACAGGAGTTTATCAATGTTTCTGTTGGATGCATAGACTTGCAGAAGATGCTGTTGGGAGCTATGGAGGGTGCTGTTGGGAGTATAAAGCTGGAGGAAGGTAGAGAGGGGAGACAGGAGGAGGGTTCATGTAAGATAGAATGAGCTATGAGAAGCTGGGGTAGTAGGATTTGATGATGAAATTCCAGCCACTGCAGGTTTTTCAAGGCTAGGCAGTGGTGAGAGCAGTAGGGTTAGTTAGAGGCAAATCTTGCAATTTTATTATAGGTGAGTTCCAGTTTCGACAGAAGATTGAATTGGATATTATTGAGAATAGGGGTGGCATAAGGAAGGGTGGGGAATAGGAATGCTTGTGCAAGAGAGAACCTAGAGACATCTGTAAGGAATTTTTTATGCCTATATAGCAGGTCTAACTTTTGATGTGCCTTTTTAATGCACTGCTGAATATGGAGATCAAACTTTAGTTGGTCATCAATAATAACTCCTAGCGGGGCGTGGCCAAGATGGTGACCTGGTAACAGCACTTTCTCACAGCTCTCTTTCCTCAATAATATTTCAAACAGGAATTTTGAGAAAAAAACAACAATAAGAAGATATTTTCGCTACTAACCACTTTCTAATACCCAGAGACATCATCAGAACAATTTTTATCAACTTTCATTGGAAAATTCCTGTAAAATTAATTACTAGAAAATCAGCAGCAGCATCAGCTACTCAGAATGAGCCATCTCAGAAATCCACCTCAGGACCCAACATTCAAAAAGGATTTACATTCACTTATTTTAAATATTCAGGAGTTGACAACTAAAATAGATAAGATGGATAATAAATTGGACTCTTTTAAAGAAAAATGTACTCAACAACTTGAACAACTTCAGGAAATGTTCACACAACAGAAAGGTCAAATTTCTGTCATTGAACAGTCCTTAAATGACATTGATTCCAGACTCCTGCAAGAAGAACAACAAACTGAATTTTTACTGCAACAAAATACACATCTTCTGGAGAAAATAGATGACATGGAAAACAGAATGAGAAGAAATAATATCCGAATATATGGTCTGCCAGAAAAAGCAGAAGGGGATAATATAATAAACTTTCTTACTACCTGGATTCCAAATGTATTAAAATTACCGGAAGCCCTTTCTTTTGGAATAGAACGTGCACACAGGTCATTGTCAACTTCAGGAAATGCATCTTTAATCAAAAACAAACCAAGATCAATAATTGTTAAACTTTTCTCCACACAAGACAAGGAACGAATCCTCAAAAATGCTTGGACTAAATCACCCATTAAATATAATGATGCGTTAATTAGATTTGACAATGATTACTCTACAAAAGTGGTTTTCAAAAGAAAATAATTCATGCCAATAATAAAAATCTTGAAAAAGAAACAACTGAAGACCCATCTTTTGTTTCCAGCAAGACTTCGTATATTCCTTCCAGTGGGAATAAAAATATTTGAAACAGTGGATTCAGCAATAAAATATCTCACTACAAACAACATTTTAACACAGGAAGAATCTATGGATTGGACAAATAGTACACAAAAAAGAAATGCAGAAGTAAACAACTGGAAGACTGTTGAACAGAAGAAAAAAAAACCTAAAGGACAAATAACTTATATGTTATATGTACCACAAAACTTTAAACATTGTCACAAAAACTAACAAGAAATCTTCCAGTCATTAATCACAGTAATATATCAGGTAAAGTTTCTATTTATTTTATCTCACTTAAAATCTAGAATAAATATAAACTGGGTAAATTAACATTATCATTTAGGTCTATCCAAACATATTTGAAACTTGATAACAATGTTTTTCTTTCTCTACAACTCTGATTTAGTCATCAACAAACAAAATGTATATAACAATATTTTCAAGATATATGCAAATGGATATCTGGTTTAACCAGATATAACCATTTCACCATATATTTAACTATACTAGCAATTTGTTAAAAAATATTTGAATGCACCATTCATATAATATGTCTAATCTAAGTTTTCCGATCAGGGCAGGGAGGGGAGTGGGACAAATGTATTTTTTGAAAAATTATATATTTATGTTAAATGAGTTGCATAGTTAAAGTACTTAATCCATTAATGCTGTCATAATGATTTGCTTTACTGAGATAGAAAGACAGCTTGGGTGTGCGCACATGTCTGGTTGTATGGATTATGAGGTCGTAGCATCCTAGTACACCTCATGGACTCTTATTGTGTTTTTAACGTATATATACAAAGCTTCCTTACTGGAAGGGGGGATAATGTTCTGTTTATTGAAGATGTTTGAACTGTGTTGTAGCTATGCAGTAGAAAAATATTTTCATGAGCAATACTTTGAAAGATAAGAAAAATCTTCACTACTTTTCCTGCTCCGTTCACAAGACAGCAATCTCAAATATGCATACAAGTAATATATAAAGGTTGTAAATTTCACTGTAACCACTTTGTGATTGTCTATGATGCCCTTTAAATAATATGTAAATGCAATATCATTAGGCAAGGAAGTAAATCTCAAAACAAGCACATCTTAAAACTCTTCGACTAGAAGAAGGAAAATAATCTGTATGTAGAAGATGATTGAGTTGTGCTGGATGGTTATAGTTAGTTAAGAGTTTAAACCCTTGCATGCTATTACAGTAAATTATTCTACACTACTAGAATATCATATTGAATCTTTTATAAGAAGTAAAGCATTTGGTCCTGTTTGTTTTACTAGCAGGTGTCATGTAGTATGTCTCACATATAACATAGGAATGTCTTGCATATAATACAGATAAATATATACAAAAATAAATATTACCACGAGTGATGAATTGGAAATCAAGAAAAATCTTCACTACTTTTCCCGCCCCATCCACAAGACAGTAGCCTTAAATACACACGCAAGCAACACCCAAATATCTTATGTCTCATTGCAAGCACTTCATGCTTGCATATAACGTCCTTTGAATAAAACGTAATTGCAGCATTCCTGGACAAGGAAGTAAATCCCAAAACGAGCACTATTTAAAGTGCTAGTGCACCTGAATTACAAAGCTACATGTCAACCCTTTAGTGTTACTGATTATTACTAAACATTTAACACACCTAAACTAAATAAAATAAAATATGATTAGATTTAGTAAACAGACACCAAACAAATTTTTTAATAGGTTCTTTATATACTAACAGAAATAGCAACCTATGCATAGTTATTGTTAGAAAAAAGTTAAATATTGTTAGATATACAGAAAGGCAATACTCTATACATAGTTATATACATTAATATTAAGAATTTCTAATGCTAGAATAGCTGTGTGAGTTCATAGATTGCTATGAGAATATCGACCCTGGGGCTTGTATAAGTCTAGTCATTGCAGTTCTCTGGCTATTTCTTTCCATATTGCTTGCTTACCTGGACACCTGTTTGCCGGGGTGACTGTTATGATCCCCAGGGTGATTTTCCTCTCTCCCGTCCAGTCATCAGGGTTCTTTTCCGGAGTCTGGCCAGTCTGTGGGTTGGGAACCTATCTCTCCACTATGTTTTACTTCAGTATTTTGAATCTTAAAATATGTAAAGACTATTATGTATACGTTTATGTATATATATTTATATATATGTACATATATTGTCATATAAGCCGACACAATTTTAGTAAAGAGTTCTGGAATATGACTTGGAAAACTACTTTCTCAAAAGTTAAAGAATAATAAATCTAATTATTTCATAAAGAGTGAGGAAGAAAATGGGAAATATTCACACAACTATAGAATAAATAATATTCTTATAGCACTGATATTACATGATAGAGACTCTAGAGGTGGAAAATTACCCTAAACAAATTGTGAGTATAATGAAACTACAATCTAAAAAAATCATAGGTATTATGAGAATTTAACCAAAATAACTAATTAACAAGGTATTGGAGTCTTTGCAATGTGAATTAAAGCAAATGTGTCATGTTGGATTGATATGTGAATTGTTGTACTAAGATGAAACAAATTTTGTTAAATGTAATTGGAAAATTGTTTTTGTAACTCTGATTATAAGAAACTCTGCAAGTAAGATTTAACAAGTATAAGCAGGTTATTGATGTATAAGTATTTTTGCTTTCACACGAATTTGCATATAATTGTGTATTAGCTGATCATATTAACTCGTTAATATATGTAAATAGTGATATACTAAGCATGAGGTTAAGAGAGATTAGTTTAAACATTAGTCACAGATTTAGAAGGTTTGTGTGGGTACTTGTGTTACTCATGCAAAGAGGTATATTACCTCACAGAGATAGGAAAAGGTGTAATAAATTAGAATTAGTTAAATTAGAACTTTCATTGTTTTCTTATACTGTTTTGGTGTCAACAGAAGATAAGCAGATCTTCTATGTAAACAATAGTGTAAATTATACATATAATGCAAACCAAGAGTTAAATCTATGTATATCAACTGTCATACAAATAAATCATAAACCAACACATGAATATCTATCTATAAATGTTAATGGATTAAATAATAATATCAAAAGGAGAAGTCTATATAAATGCATAAATCTACACAATCCACAAATAGTATTTCTTCAGGAGACGCATCTATTAGATAAAGATATAAACAATCTCAATATTAATAACTACACAGTATTAGTAAGTTCTCAATACAAACAAAAGAAGAGAGGAGTAGCCATATTAATGCATAATACAATTATTTCTCCTAGAATAATTAACACTTATCAAGACACATTTGGTATGTTTTGCTTAGCAAATATAGAGTTAAATAGGAAAATATACACTTTAGTTAACCTATATTGGATACCAGGACTTGGCGTAGGAACAGTAAAACATCATATTGAAGAAATATTACATTTAACTAAAGGTAGTCGAATAATGGCAGGGGACTACAACTGTATAATAGATGACAAAGATACAGATTCAAAAAGTAAAAGAAGAAAGTTACCTATATCAAAGACACTTTTGAAGTTTACAGACGCAATCTCCATAAAAGATATAAATGAATTTGCTGGCCAGGACTCATTAATTTACACTTTTTACTCACATAGCTATAAAACTAGTTCCAGAATTGACAGGATATACATATCCAATGATCTAGTAACAAAAATAAGTAATGTCAAAATAATAAACTGCCCATTATCAGATCATAATGCTCTGGTTTTTGAAATGGAGCTTATGCATATAAATAATAATCCCATAACAAGAATACCTTCATATGTTACAAAATTAACAGACTTTAAAGAATTTTTTGAAGGTGAAATAAAAACTTTCCTTCAGAAATATATGCCACTCCTTAGAAATATATATATATATATATATATATATATATATATATATATATATATATATATATATATATATATATATATATATATATATATATGGAAAAGTACTATCCTCGTATATTAATTAACAGAAAATATGGAATAAAGACATGTTAGAATTACAAAAGAAAGCCGATAAATTAAAACAAGAAATTCAAGAAGGAAATAAAGATTTAATTCAAGAATTACTACAAATTAACAACAAATATGCAGAAATTTTATACCACAAGACAATGATTAACCTAGAAAAGATAAAATTAAATTCTTATTCAACAAATCCAGCACATCAGAGGCAACTAGCTAATAGAACAAAAAAAAATAATAAAATCTAAGCAAATAAAAGAATTATATATCCCTAATACAAAGGAAAAAGTCACAGATCTAAATAGTATATTAAAAGCCTTTAGATTACAATACAACTATGATAACCTTTCAAGCATTCATGAAAAACCTGACAAAGATATAAAAAATTATCTTAAAAACAAAATTCTTACTAGATTAACACAGGAGCAAATTGACACTATAAGCAAACCAATTACTATGACAGAACTAAAATCACAGATTAAAAAGCTTAAATTAAATAAAGCACCTGGCCCTGATAATATAATATCAGAAATGTATAAAGTAATACCTAATCAAGCTATATCTTTACTCTTAAAAGTATACTCCATAGTTAATCAAAATATAATTATACCACCTTCATGGAAATATTCATTGATATCACCAATAATTAAATTAGACAAAGATGAGAAACAATGTTTGTCATATAGACCAATATCCTTATTAAACATCGATTATAAAATGTTCATGGCAATATATTCTGACAGAATTAAACACTTTCTTCCCATGCTAATACATGATGACCAGACAGGATTTATCAAAGGAAGAAATACATATGATAATCTTAAAATAATTTTGTCATTGATAGATTATAGTAAACATGCAAACTTGGATTTAAATGTAATATCCTTAGATATTAATAAAGCATTTGATTCTGTTAACTGGAATTTCCTTACACTAGTCCTAAAAGAGTATAATTTTCCTACATCTTTTATCGCCCTTATTCGGTCACTGTATAAAGACTCCATAGCATATGTTACATTAGGTTCATATAGATCTGGTCCCATACCAATCAAAAAAGGAACTAAACAAGGCTGTCCCCTATCACCACTATTATTTGCATTACTTATAGAACCATTTGCAAATCAGATAAGATCAAATAGTAATATTAAAGGCATCTGCATCAACAAAACTGTATCTCTTAAATTACAGTTATTTGCAGACGATAAACTTCTTACCCTATCAGACACTAATGCATCTTTACAAGCTTTGTTTAAAGAAATAAATAATTTTCAAACTATTTCAGGTTTACAGTTCAATGAAAACAAAACAAAAATTATGTCATGTAATACTAAAAAAAACATATAAACAAAAAATATTCCAAATACATATCAGAGGATAATAAAATAGTATATTTAGGCATAGATCTACTTGAAGACAAAACTGACTCACTTATATATAATTATAATAAAACACTAGATAAAATAGAGCAAGCTATATCTACCTGGAACAAATATATGTTTACAATGGGAGACAGATTATACCTCATTAAATCAATTATTTTTCCTAAAGTATTATATCTAATATAAAGTTTTTCACTGCCACCTCCCAAGTTTATCATTCAGAGATATAATAAACTAATATTAAGTTTTTGATGGTTCCCAAACAAACCCCAAATTGCTTTAGATAAACATTTACTAAACTGGGAAGATGGAGGAATTAATTTACCTGATATTGAGATATATATTATGTCCTCTGTTGTTAAAAATATAACCTTATGGTTAAATGCTCACTACAAACCTATATGGAAACAATTACATGAACAGGTTTATACTGAACTTAGTCATAACAACAGATCAGATCATTTAACTATAATACCATTTCCTTTAGTTTGGATGTTAAAAGATTATCTAGAAGGCAAAAATAAAAATAATAAACTTCCATCCAAATCTATGAACATCACTCTAACAACATTTAAATTGTTCATAAACAAAGTCCCAAATATTAATTCATGGTTCTTTCTGATCTTTCCTATAGCCTTCACACCCACTATCCTTGATACATACCAAATTCAGGAAATTAATATGCTCAAGATAAGCTCAATAAGCTACTGGCATCAGCTGGTAGAACAAGAGAAAATATTAACTAAAGATCAGATAACCAGAAAATATAATATAAATAATGACTCATGGCTACTTTTGCAAAATCTAAGACAATATCTTATAAATGGAATTGAACAAATGCAAGATACAGTTAGACATACTGTCCCAAAATGTATTGATTACATTATTATAATTAATAATCAACCTTATCAAGGTGCTGGATATCTAGCTAACATTTACAAATAATTAAAACAACAAAAATATACCAAATAGACACCTACTGGAATTATTATACACAGATAAATAATCACCCTCCTAATGAAAAGGAAAAAAGATTATCTTAAAATCTTCCAAGAAGTCATCATTATCAATAAACTTGCAGTTATTCACATGGAGATATTTGAATAGAAGTTTTTTATACACCACATAAATTATCTAAGATGTATGCAAGTGAAGATCTATGTTGCAGATGTCAGACTAAAATAAGAGCAGACTGGCAACACATTTTTTATGAATGTAAGTGTCTTACTTTGTATTGGAATAATATTAATTTTTTTTTCAGACTATTTTAATGATAATTATCAATTATCAAAATCTATGATTTTATTCAACTCTCCTGTTCCAGATTGTGTGCCAAAAAAAGATTTTCAAATCTTATGGACTTTAATGGCAGCAGCTCACAAAATCATCATCATTCACTGGAAAAGTGAGACTCTTCCTACATTTAATGAATTTAAAAATTTAGTTAGAACAGTTGGACAAATGGAAATATTTACCCTGACGAACAGAACTACCAGATTTACAACTTTATACAACTCTTGGATGAAAGTACTAGAAATAATTGAGAAAATGGACAAAGATATAGGAACTTATATATCATACTTCAGGTTACACCTTAAAAATATTTATGGCTTTCTTCTTAACAGACACCAATATATATAGTTATATAATGTTTTTAAAGTTTATAGGTTTTACAATTGTATATATATCATTTTCGTTTTTGATTCCTTGTAATATTTGACAAATTATCAATAAAAAAAAGGAAAAAAAAAACTCCTAGCAATTTGGTGTGAGGTTCAACAGAGATGATGGTGTTGTTAAGGGAGCAGACAGTAAAGGTAGCTTTATGATGTTGGACAGATTTAGGGAGGAATAGGAGAAGTTTTGTTTTCTTAGGATTAAGTAACAATTGGTTGGAAGTTAGCCATTTTTCAACTGAGTGCTGAGACTCGTGGGTGAGAGTGTAAATGTGGGTGATATTGTCAGAGTAGGAGATGATGGAATCGTCAGCATATTGTATGACAGATGAGAGTGGATAGGAAGAGTGTAGGTCATTAATAAAGATATTAAATAATAGGGGTTCAAGGATTGAGCCTTGGGGTACCCTAGTTTGGAATGGTAAGAAGGGAGAAAATTTAGAGTGCCATTTAACTGCCTGGAATCTGTTGGAGAGATAGATGGAGAACCAAGAAAGTGCAGAGTTGGAGAGATTAAGGGTAGCTAGTTTGGGTAGAAGCAATCAGTGGGAAACATTGTCAAAGGCTTTGGAGAGGTCCAGAAATAAACATGAGATTAGCTTGTTGTTGTCATTAGAATTTGCAATAGAATTAGTGATTGATATCAGAACAGTAGCTGTACAGTGATTTGGGTGGAAACCATGTTGTGTAGCGGTAAGCAGATTTTCTAGGAGGAGGTGATATTGGAGATGTTTGTGGATGCACTTTTCGAGAATTTTTGCCAGGCGAGATAGAATGGCAATGGGCCTGAAATTTGAGGGGTCAGTTGAGTTGCCATCTTTATGTAAGGGTATGACATAGGAATTCATCCAGATTTCAGGCACAGAGTTTTCTTTGATTGACCTATTGATTAAGATGGAGATGGGGTAGACAATAGAATTGGCAGCAACTTTTAGGAATTGAGGAGGTAGGTTATCAGCTGATGAAGAGTATGTTTTAAGTTTGCAAAGAAGTGACTTGATATAAGTTGTGGGGATGGGTTTAAGACAGAAGGGGGTTGGGTGGCTTGATGAAGGAGGAATGCAATAGGTGATGGTGTCATTTTTGGTTAGATTGTGAACAGAGTCAATAAAGAAGGAATTAAGAAGGGTAACAGTATCAGTGGGAGAGCTGTTAGGGCATGGATTAGGTGATGATGGGCTACCAGGATGTAGTAGTTTTTTTACTGATGCCCAGAATTTGGGGGGAGGGGCTGGAAGCTGAAAAAATAAAACAATCAATGAAACCATTAATATATTTGCAGGAAAAAGTGACAGGTATGCAGTGTCAAGGAATAGACTGAAATATATCAATAGCGGAATGGGGGGGTTCACGTTATGGAGAACAAAAATAGGCTACATAATCTGGAATAAAAATGGTGCCAGCTAGGATGGAGCAAAGCATCATGGGAGAAGACATCAGAACAGAGTTAAGGGGGAAGGAGAAGAAGAAGAATAAAAACTAAGAGTATAACAGGGATAAAAGACATGCCAGAGAACAAGAACCAGCAGGTAAGTACTCAGAAAAAAACTATCAGTGAGGCTGCAGCAAATCTATTTAAGATGCTGATTATAGGGTCAGTTCACTTGGATATGCAAGTATTCATCCTGAAAAACTAAGCTCACCTAAAACTACTGAATTTAATAAATATACTTTTTTGTAAAAAAACTCAGTTGAAAAGTTGTACGCCATCTACCTTTATATTGATATCATCTAATATGTTTCTGATATAATGTTGAAAGGTTACCCCTAATATTTTAATTTCTGTCTGTATAAAATGTATATCCATCATTGTTATACGTTCACCAAATCCTTTACTCTTTTGTCTATTAATATGTAAACCAATCCCTGTAAAATACCTTTGTAACTATGATATAACTGGTTCAATCATATGTAAAGTCTTCACAATAAGTGCAACATTATCATCAGCATAAGACCTGATTAATGGCATATGTATTATATCCTGATAGATTTAGGGAAAGGATATGTAAATTATCCATTTCTTTATTTCAACTACCTGTTTTTGTATTTCCATTTTCTTTCTCTAACCCTGAATGCAACTGACTTTTTACCTTTAACACCTACCTGATTTCCTTCATGTCTGCCATCACTATCATTACTTTGATCATTATTTTGGCTGATTGATTGTAATAAATGTAAGGCAGTATATCATCTTTCTCTTTTTATATCACATTTTGATTAGAGACATTTTCCTGTCCACCCTTCTGAATAACATTCCCAGCTTCATTTTCATTGTAAGTACTCTTAATCATGTCAGTTTAAAAAATTATGTCATTTTCTGTAAAATTCTGTACTTCCTTACAATCTATCCACAAATGTCCTATATTATTACATTTGTAGCAAGCCATTGTGCATTTTTTAACCATATGTCCTCTTTTCCAGCACTGTGCACAAAGCTTCCTGGGATAATTCTCTATAAAATTACTTCCTGCTGCACAAAAAAACAAGCTTTTTGGTTTTCCTCAATACTTTACAAATCCCCTTGCCCCTTGTGCATTAATAATGCTGGGAATATGTTGCATTTTCCCATTAATAGTCTGCAATTTAACTAAACATTCCCAACCACAAGTCCATAAACCCATATTGTCTTTCATTTCTTGATAACAAAATATTGTCACAAATGTCCCATAGATAAATTTGTAAATCATCTTGTGCAACATCAGTTTGAAATTGAATTATAAGCCTTTTCTTGGTTATATCAGTTTGCATTGTCAATACAAAATTTTTCCATGGAAACAAAGTGGCTTTTTCTTTAAACTTGTTTATAAATGTTTTGTTTATAAACTTCAACAAACTGCCTTCAGTCTCAAAAATGATATCCTCAAATGATTCTTTACCCAAAAAATAAATGCTCTAATATCAGTGACAGTAATGCTAAGCAGTAAGATAACATTATTTCATAAATCATATCTGCCAATAGTTTTGAATGAATTTGTACCACATACTTTCATTTTTGAACAACACAATTACCTTCTGTATTCTTAATTTATTGTGCCACGACACCAGCACAAGATTTCACCAAAGACAAATTATTATATTTCTCAAAAACATACTCTTCTTCAATGCTGATCCACATCTCCTCACCATTCTGAATTTTGTCAGTAATGTCACCGCAGGAAGCCACATCATGTTCTTCTGGTTCCTTAGCTGCCAGCATATCACATAGTACTCTATCCTGCAACCCTCACAACTGGAGGGTTGTAATCATTTTACATCATCTGTGATATTTTCTGAAGGCTCATTGACTTCACTTAATGTGTAAGGAAATAACAGTTGTTGAAAGAACACATCAGAATTGACAATATCCACAACATGTACATCCCCTTCCACTCCTCCATTCGCCATGATGATAGCGTCCACCTCCATTCAGAGATGCAACCGTGTGGGGACATATAGATGCTCACTCAGAAAATGCATAGGGGAAGTTCTCCGATGCTCTGTATCATCTCAGGTCTCTCCTAGAAAAAGGTCACTAACTTAGTGAGACTAACCCAATCAACAAAAGATAAATAAAATTATACTGTTCCAGTACTGCATGGAATTTGCAAATTTGGAAAACATGGTAGTATGTCCATTACAACAGAAGTCGTCAATTTATTTTCCAATCCCTCAAAAGATGGACAGTGCTAAGAAGTGCTCAAATTATTGACAAATTGCACTTGTTCCATATGCTAGCAAGATAATTCTCTAGACTTCAGCAATATACAAACTGAACACTACCAGATATACTAGCTGGTTTTAAAGGGGATAGAAGTATTGGAAATCAAATTGCCAATATCTACTGGGTAATACAGAAAGAAAAGGAGTTCCAGAAAAATATTTACTTCTGCTTTTTTCAATTATCTAAAGTATTTGACATCGTGGACAAAAAAAAAAAAACTACGGCAGGTTCTAAGAGAATTGGGGATACTTGGTTACCTTATCTGCCTCGTAACAAATCTGTATACAGAACAAGAAGCAGAGTTTGAACTGAATATAGAACAACCATCAGGTTCAAGAATGGGTAAGAAGCATGATAAGGCTGCATATTATTACACGGCATATTTAATTTACAAGCTGAATATAGCATGCAAAATGCTGAGTTAGAGGAATTGGATTTTGGAATTAAAAGTGCTGGGAGAAATATTAACTTCAGATATACAGATGATAACACTTTGATGGCTAAAAGTGAGGGAGAGTTGAAGAACTTCTTGATAAAGATGAAAGAAAAGCACAAAATCTGGCTTGTTGCTCAGTATAGAAAATAAATAAAATGACGTCACCTAGTCCCCTATCAGCGGTGGTGGTGCTGCGACAGCATTGTCGCCTCACAGTAAGATGCTGTCCGGTTCGATTCTCAGCTAGAGCGTCTTCTGCATGGAGACATGTGTGAATGGGCGTACCTTCGTTGAAGGTTGTGCGTCAGACCTGGCAAGCCGGTACGTAAAAATCAACTGCCAATCATTAGCGGACCGGAGTTCCACTGTGGCGACCCCTAACCGGGAAAAGCTGAAAGACACAAACAAACAAACCTAGTCCCCTATCAGTTCTTTGTAAATAGAGTGGGGGTAGAAGTGGAGGCAGTGACAGATTTTATTTTTCAGGGCTCAAAGATCTCAGCAGCTGGTGATTGCAACCATGAAATTAAAATATGCTTACGGTTTGAAAGGAAAGTTATGCAAATCTGGATAAGATTTTAAAAAGCATAGACATTACATTGTCAACAAACATCCATATACTGAAATCTATGATTTTCCCAGTAGTAATATATGGCTGTGAGAGATGGAATATAAGTGAGGTTGTGGGCCAAAACACTGATGCTTTTGAACTGTGGTATTGGGGAAAACCTTTGATAATCCTGTGAACTGCACAAAGTCAAATCAGTCAATACTCAATTAAATAAATCCAGACTGTTCACTGAAATGCCTGATAATAAAACTAAAATTCAAATACTTCAGCCATGTAATGCAAGGGCAGGATTCACTTGACAAGACGTTGACACTGGGAAATATCAAAGGCAAAAAAGGAAGATGTTAGAAGGTAAGATGGTTGGGCAGCATTACTGAAGTAATTAATATGAATTTGCAAGAACTAAAAAGAAGCAGTCTTGAAAGACAGGCTTGGTGTGCTAAAGTCCTTGAGGTCGCAAAGAAACAGATACAACTGAATGATGAAACAACAGCAATGGCATGCTCTAGAGCATGCAGAGTTGGACAAACAGGAAGAGGGAAAACAACAGATCTATAAATTACCTGGAAGGAAGATGCTGTTTTCAGGGGAAGATTCTACCAGAAGAAGGATGGCTATTGGAATACAAGAACTTGTTCTCTTCTATATTCAAGACGCAATGTCTGGCTACAATTAATAAAAATGATTTTACTACCCAAAATTCTGTATGTAGCATTAGCAATGCAGATGCTTTCTGAAAGATGTTTCCTTAAAGAAATAAATTCATGCCTATTAAAATTTTTATGGTTCCTTAAAAGAAATAGAATAGCCCTAACACATCACATTAGACCATGGAAACAAGGAGGACTGAACTTCCCAGATATTGAATCATATATAAAAGCATCCAAAACCAAAACAGTTATAGATTGAATAAACCCTAACTATTTCACTAACTGGAAAGAATTATTAATGGTTATAGCAATAAATGAGTTTAATTTACTAAAAAAACTTTCAATATTAGATATAAAGGGTCTACTTTAGAACAATGAAAACCCAAAATGTCGAGCGCTCACATGAGCGAAAAATCAGGAATTTGATACTGATTTTTTGGGATCCCAGTACAGTGAAGATCGGAATATTTGCCCTTTCCTCACTGTAATGTGATCTCGGAGTTGGAATATATATTTTAGCAGGGGGTGTAGCAATTTTGAGTTCCTGATTATTCCCTCACGTGAGCATTCGATAGTTTGATTTTTCATTGTTCTGACATAGACCCAATAAAACTAATAAACCTTGGTACATATTAAGTATTAGCATGCAATATAATATAGCAAATCCAACTAATACACACTTGATTAATCATTGTATTAATTCTTTTAGAAATCTTATTAATACAAACATGGATCTAAAACTTTGGATTGACCTTTTAACCTCATTCATAATAACTAAGAACTACCCTAACAAAATATATAGAGAAACAATTACTTCTTGGGAACAAAAAGGATTTACATGTTGGTTTCAATGTATTAAAAATTAAGAGTTTTAGACTTACAAATGATAAAAAATACTTATAATATTCCATCACAGGATTGGTTAACGTTACAAAGTATTCTTATGTACGCTCAAAATTTATGTAGAATAATTAATAACTCCTCCTTTAAAGATATACCAAAACTTATAAACTACTTGAATGGATTTATATATAATACGTGATTACTCCAAAAACGTGCTAGCAAGTACGGCAGATGCACAAGCCAAGGCAACTTGAATGTAAGCAAACAGAGAAAAGGCCAGCACCAAGGATAAGAAGCAAAGATGATTTATTTAATTCAACCAGACCGGTTTCAGTGGTTATACATAGTCAGTCAGTTCATAAACTGCATTTATATATGATACCCTATTCAGCAACAAATGACATCATTTCCTGTGAGAGCAACCAAAAAGATAATACATAAAAAGTGTTACAAAATGCATGTATATATATATATATATATATATATATATATATATATATATATATATATATATATATGTGAATATACGTGCATAAGATAAAAAGAACAACATACAAAAATGAATAATGCAATATATTCCGAATAATAAAGAAAATAAAAATGAGTTGGTAAATTGTAAAACTAACTACTGAATATTCAGCATAATCCTAAGCACAGTTTCATAACTTGTCATTAAGACCTGGTGGAAAAAGACCCCCTAATTTGACTATCCATTTCTTTTCTTTGGTATTCAATAAATTGTGCCATCCTGTTCTGAAATCTTTGTTTCCAAAAATTCTATCAATAATGGTAAATGTAAATTTGGCTGTTTTGTGAATGAGTGAGTATTTGTACAAAGCGTTGGTCATTCTAGCATTTCTAATGTCTCCCAGATGTTCTGACATCCGACATCTAAACTGTCTGGATGTTTGACCAATGTAGAACGCTTGACATGTACAAGTTGCCAAGTAAATAACCCACTCACTTCCACAATTAGCAAAACACTTAATATCAAATAATTTACCTGTATTTTTGCTGGTAAAATTCTTTGTCTTAAAGATATGTTTACAGAAAGAGCAATGCCCACATGGATAACACCCCACTAATTTCTCCCCAGAGAGAGTAGTTTGGTGATGCATGCTCGATTTGGTCATGATCCTTTTGTAATGTGAGAAATGTGACCCCAGGGTTTTTCCTTTCCTATACGAAAACTGACATCTGTCCCCCAACCAATCATCAAGTCGTATGTTACTTTTAAGTATATTCCAATGTTTATTAATGATGTGAGTAAACTGATCAGTATTCCTTCCAAATGTTGTGACCAGCCTGATGGTATCCTGATTACCCAAAAAATGTTTGGATTTGTATGTTAATAGGCTGTCCCTCGACTGATTGCAAGCCCATATTGATGCAGTTTTAACATTGTCCTGCTTATACCCTCTTTCTAAAAATCTATTAATAAGATCCTGGTGACATATGTTAAGGTCTTGCTCTGAGGAGCATATTCTTCTGATTCTAAGAAATTGCGATTCTGGAATATTATTGATAGTGTGTCTGGGATGGAGACTGGAAGCATGTAGCAAGCTATTATATTGTGGATACTTCCTGTAAACCGTTGTTCTTAAAGTATGATCTTGTTTTCTCTCCAAATGTACATCCAAAAAATCAATTTCTTGTATGTTGTAATTAACAGTAAATTCAAATCCCCACTTGTTACAATTGAGATACTCCACAAATTCCTGGAGATATTCAGGGCCCCCTCTCCAAACTAGCCAACAGTTATCCAGATAACGCCGCCAGATGTCAATCTCAGGTAAATATAAATTATGCATACCATCATAGATGATCTGTTCCTCTATATAACCCATAAATAAGTCCGCATAAATAGGGGCAAAAGATGCCCCCATCGCGGTGCCCTGGATTTGCCAATAGCATTGATCTTGGAAGTAAAAAACATTCCTGGTAAGTACATGTTCAGCCATGCAAACTAAAAGAGTATTAAAACCAGGAGGATAGATATTAGTTCTATTAAGCCAAAATTCCAATGCCAGCAATCCGGCCCAATGAGGAATACAGGTGTATAGAGACTTGACATCAAGGGTGCACATGAGCCAATGAGGTTCCAATTGGGATTCTGAAACTATTTGGAGAAATTTGGTTGTATCCTTAATCCTGGCCCTGATATACATCAATAAGGGCTTCAAATGCTCAGTTAAATAAACAGATAAAGGTTCAGTAAGTGAACCAATCCCCGAGACTATTGGTCTGCCGGGAGGTTCCCTAAGAGATTTGTGGATTTTAGGTAATAGATATAAGTATTGTTTGCAAGGGTCCCGTACTGTTAATTGAATTCTTGTTTTGGCACTGATAATCCCTTCCTGTACTGCAGAATCCAAAAAATCATCTATGGCTTTCTTAAAGTTTGGAGTGGGGTCCAAGGACATATGGAAGTAATGCTGATTGTTGGACAACTGTCTTTTACCTTCAGCCCAGTAATAACTGGAGTCCATAATCACTATAGCCCCACCCTTATCCGCTGGAAGAATAACAATATTAGAATTGGATTTGAGATCATCTAAGGCCTGTTGTTCATCTATACTAAGATTCTGTCTCAGAATATTACCTGAACCCAAAACATGATGCAAATCTTTAATGATAGCTTGTTGGAATATATTGACATGCTTGTTCATGGGTGGATTAAAGTTGGATGGTAGAAAATTAAATTCAGCAGATCTTTGAGCATTATCTTGTTGATCAAAGAAAAGTTTCAGATTAATTTTACGACAAAAAGCCAAAGTATCAGCAACAAAAACACTCTCATCCACAAAAAATCCTGGAATAAAACCAAGACCTTTATTCAACAAAGATTCTTGAACGGTAGTTAGTACATGACTTGAAATATTATGTATATTTGAAAAACTGGGTTCATTTCACTATGCTCTGAAGAAAATCCTCTAGTGTTTCTACACCTGTGCTTGCGTCCCCCCCTGTGTCTTTTACGTCTAAAGGGAATTCAGAATTACGACCCTTTTTAGAAACAGGAGAATCACCAATGTGGTTGACTTCCATATCTGTAGCAGAGGATTCCTCACCAGAGGTAGTACCCTGAGAGGTATCTTTCTTTAATATTGACCTAGGTCTTTTTTTGCATGAAAAAGTGGGATTCCTAGGAGTCCTGGTACCCTCAGCAAACCTAACATTTCTCTGTGACTCAAAAGGTTTGCCCTTTTCGTAATCTTCCACATCCCTAGTAAATTTATGTAATTTTTTCTCCTTTAAACCATTCTCAAAGGACACCAATTCCCTAGATAATTTACTCAAATTATCCTTAAAATTTGGTAAACTTTCATATTCCTTTAACTGGTTACAGGTTTCTTGCACATCACAAATATTGACTTGTACTGTCCTGTCATAAAAAGAAGCTAATATATTAACAAAGGACATGGAGGCCTTCTGCTGAGCCAATTTCCATTCCTGTAAAAGAGTTTTATCTGCTTTACTGACTAGAGGCTGATGTTTAATCCTTAAACCTCTAGGTGTTATATTGCGATTCTGATAGGCTTTAAAAAGCCTGGAATGCCATATATTACTACGTAAAGTTCTAATTTGTTTGCCCAGTTGTGTAAATAAAAAACTACAACCGCCAACTGGATCATTAATGTTTTTTTCTTTGGAACTGTTATCCAATGCTATTCCAAAGACCTGTCCACGTACAAGCCTTGAAGTAATTTATTGAGATCCATGGCAATAATTTGTAATGAAAATAACAGTCAAATGTGATGTGTAAATTTCAAGGATATTAGGAATATATACTACTCAGGGGATCGATGGCCTAATGAGATCTATAATAGGGAATTAATAATTGAAATACAAGTCACAGAGAAGTATACAGTATGCCAAGGGACCAAATTTCCTGGAATAACCACAAACCCAATGGAAAAAGTCACTTCTGTTCAATGAATATAAATGTTATAACACTAAAGATACACAATGTTACAAACCAGATGTATAACATGAGACTGTAACTTAATATACTATTGGTAAGGGAACAGGCATTAATAAGTCATTCACCATAAGGGTATGTTTCCCTAAAACTCTGTCCCTGTACATGTAAATGCTTCAAACAGAATATTCTAAAATTGCATACAAAATATGAAAGTCAAATAAGAATAATCATAAAAAGTGATCAATACATACTCATGAATGATGCATAGGTATGGGCAATCATGTCTATGCTACAGCTGAGATACTAAACTGACCCAAAAAGACAAGTGCAAGCATGTCAATATTCCACTTGTGATGCAAAGGCCTGATATAATTGTACCAAGCAGAACCCAATGAAAATATCTATAGTCAATGTTGAACAATAATAAGTGAAAACAGTATAAAAATACTTATTCACAATAACATACAAGGTACCCTAACTAAAGAAAGGATTCACTATACCAATTCTTGCAAAAGATGTATATAATATCTATAATACTAACCAATATTAATCTGAAATCTTGTTGTATAAATTGAACACATAATACAATGCTATGAACATAGCTTGGTTCAATTTTTGCTTGACTGAAAAAAATCACTTATAATAAAGTGTATAGTCAGTCAAAAAACTTTATGCAAACAGACTAATATTGATTAAATGTTATTCGCCAAGCAAATACAAGCATGGATGTTGAAACCAAGATGAGTATACAAATCTAAAACTGTCTTAGTCATGAAAATGATAAGAACTGAACACTAATTTCAATTGTAATATCAACACCAAAAGAAAGTGTCCCTATGTACTCAAAGCGATACTGTCCTGGTTATCATAAATGTAAATCGCAAATAATTTTATACAATCTTAATGCAAAGGTGTAACTAAGATGTTTATAAAAACAAATAAACATATAGAAATGTAATTTTGTATGAAAAACAAGTAACTCAATCTCTCAGAGTCCACAAACATATAATAATATAGTTCTGTATAAGGTACTGGTAACTCAGTCTCTCAGAATCCACCATAGATAAATAACACAGTCACAAAAGCAAAGTTGCAATATCTGGTTGCGAACTGGCCAAAAAGATGTAAAAGCAACCTATTGTTCTAGAGACGTGAATGTTATTATACTTCTATGTAGAAGACCAATGTCTCAGTCTCTCTCTATCACAGTCACAAAAGCAAAGTTGCAATATCTGGTTGCAAACTGGCCAAAAAGATGTAAAAACGACCTGTTGTTCTTGAGACGTGAATGTTATTATACTTCTATGTAGAAGACCAATGTCCCAGTCTCTCTCTATCAAGCAAAATTGAGCGCCACAGTCTAAGAAATAATGTCCCAATAATATCCAGTATCAGGTATCAAACCCACCAAGGAACGATACAAACGGCCTACTATTCATAAATTGCGTATGCCTGGAAGTTACCACCAGCGACAAATAATCTTGGTGAAAAAAGGTTATACTGCTAACCTGAATGATCAGCCCCTAAAGACATCAGCCAGACTTAGAGACATGTCGATCCACAACCTTAGCGACACAAATTGGATGAATCCAAAAAACAGTTCTAGTATGCACCAAAGAAAGAAATGAAAAAATAAATGATAAAATCTACAAGATAACTGTGCAGATGATGCTACGTTTCACTCGATGAATACACGAGTGAAAAACTGGTCATTCCCAAGTCCAATGAAGTAGAACACCAGAAAATCCTATTAGAACTTGGATCTTCACAGGAACACCAAAGAGTTATAACCATGTATCGATCAGATGAAGAATCCTCTCCTACAGATACGCCAAATCATGCCACAAAGATGGCTTCTGCTTCTGAACTCCCAAAACCAACAGCCAGCAAACCAAAACGTGATTACTCCAAAAACGTGCTAGCAAGTACGGCAGATGCACGAACCAAGGCAACTTGAATGTAAGCAAACCGAGAAAGGGCCAGCACCAAGGAAACGAAGCAAAGATGATTTATTTAATTCAACCAGACCGGTTTCAGCATATAGCTTTCTTCAGTGGTTATACATAGTCAGTCAGTTCATAAACTGCATTTATATATGATACCCTATTCAGCAACAAATGACATCATCGAGTGAAACGTAGCATCATCCGCACAGTTATCTTGTAGATTTTATCATTTATTTTTTCGTTTCTTTCTTTGGTGCATACTAGAACTGTTTTTTGGATTCATCCAATTTGTGTCGCTAAGGTTGTGGATCGATAAGCTTTGTACAAACACTCACTCATTCACAAAGCAGCCAAATTTACATTTACCATTATTGATAGAATTTTTGGAAACAAAGATTTCAGAACAGGATGGCACAATTTATTGAATACCAAAGAAAGGAAATGGATAGTTAAATTAGGGGGTCTTTTTCCACCAGGTCTTAATGACAAGTTATGAAACTGTGCTTAGGATTATGCTGAATATTCAGTAGTTAGTTTTATAATTTACCAACTCATTTTTATTTTCTTTATTATTCGGAATATATTGCATTATTCATTTTTGTATGTTGTTCTTTTTATCTTATGCACGTATATTCATATATATATATATATATATATATATATATATATATATATATATATATATATATATAAATATATATACATGCATTTTGTAACACTTTTTATGTATTATCTTTTTGGTTGCTCTCACAGGAAATTATGTCATTTGTTGCTGAATAGGGTATCATATATAAATGCAGTTTATGAACTGACTGACTATGTATAACCACTGAAGAAAGCTATATGCTGAAACCAGTCTGGTTGAATTAAATAAATCATCTTTGCTTCGTATCCTTGGTGCTGGCCTTTTCTCTGTTTGCTTACATTTATATATAATAATTATGATAAGGGAAATAGTATTTCAAATTTATACAAAGAACTAATAAACTATAAAACAACACCTAAAACATCATATTGGCAGTTTATAAAAAAAGGTAATTTACTACAGTTAACAGAAGAAATTAAATCAAATATTTTATTATCAATAAATCACACATCTATTATACAATATTGGAAAATATTTAATTGGAAGTACTTACATAGAGCATTCTTAACCCCAGATAAAATTAATAAATTCAACACTTCCACAAATGGAGTATGTTGGAGATGTGAACAGGTATATAAAGTAGACTGGAATCACATTTTTTATGATTGTAGTAAAATTAAATCATATTGGAATGGAATCAATTATTTTTACAAGCTTTATTTAATGAATCTTTAACTTATCTAAAGCTTTGATACTTCTGAATGTGAATGAAGGTCCACACTTGAATAAAATAAATATGTATTTGTTATGGACAATACTTGCAATTTCAAGAAAATCCATAACCAGAAGACAGAATTCAAATACATCACCTACGTTGGAAGACTTCTAACTTTAATAAGGACTTCAGCACTGATGGAAATCAAAATCAAAGAACTAAGGATTTATCCTAGGTCATTAGTAAACAATCCATAGAAGAAAGTTGTATCTTTATTAGACACTTTGCAAAAATAAACAGATATGTTCTAATAACTAAAATGTTAATTCTACAAAGTATTCGTGTACATTGAATACAACTGAAAGGTCAGGCTGTTGTAAATATTGTACATAGTTATTTAAAATTGTTACATATAAATACTGTGGGATGTTATACTAGTACTTGAAAATAAAAACTATTTGAGTAAAAAAAACAAACGATGTCTAATTTTTAACAGTTGTTGTAAGTCAGAGTAAATCTAAGCAGGAAAACAAAAGTAAAGACAAAAAGTAGCAAAGAAGAAAATTTGAATAAAGAAAGCTGCAAGGTTAAGAGGAATTGTTGAGTATTACATTCAAAAAAGTAATTCAGGTTAACCTCAAGTGGTACAAGCAGAAATAATAATATTAATAATACCCATATGTTAACTAGCTAAGTCCACTGGACACACAGTTCCTTTTCAGGGGTAACTTGGATGTAATATCTGGTTATATGACTTGTTCAAAGTCACACAATAAAACAAATGAGGGTGGATGGACTCAAACACCTGTACTATAGGATCTACAACTTATAGCATTAACCCACTGCACTAACTAGCAGACAATGCTCAGTACTCCATAAAGTCATCTGCTATTTTGTGGCAGCTAGAGAAAAGAAAATACTCAGAC